>NC_138194.1:104149360-104239165 GCF_964194105.1 Spermophilus citellus | reverse complement strand
TGGGGGCTCACATAGGAAAGTTCTAGACCACAGGGGTTGGGAGGGCGGGGAGTGAGACAGTGAGACAGGAGGGTGGGGAGTGGGACTGCGGGAGGGTGGAGAGTGAGAAGGAAGGGTGGAGAGTGAGGCGGGAGGAGGGAGAGTGAGATGGGAGGAGGGAGAGTGAGACTGAAGGGTGGGGAGTGAGAAGGGAGGAGGGAGAGTGAGATGGGAGGAGGGAGAGTGAGACTGAAGAGTGGGGAGTGAGAAGGGAGGAGGAGAGTGAGAAGGGAGGAGGGAGAGTGAGAAGGGAGGGTGGAGGGTGAGACAGGAGGGTGGAGGGTGAGAAGGGAGGAGGGAGAGTGAGAAGGGAGGAGGGAGAGTGAGACTGAAGAGTGGGGAGTGAGAAGGGAGGAGGGAGAGTGAGAAGGGAGGAGGGAGAGTGAGACTGAAGAGTGGGGAGTGAGAAGGGAGGAGGGAGAGTGAGAAGGGAGGAGGGAGAGTGAGAAGGGAGGGTGGGGAGTGAGAAGGGTGGAGGGAGAGTGAGAAGGGAGGGTGGAGGGTGAGACGGGAGGGTGGAGAGTGAGACTGGAGGGTGGAGGGTGAGAAGGGAGGAGGGAGAGTGAGATGGGAGGAGGGAGAGTGAGAAGGGAGGGTGGGGAGTGAGAAGGGAGGAGGGAGAGTGAGAAGGGAGGAGGGAGAGTGAGATGGGAGCGTGGGGAGTGAGAAGGGAGGGTGGAGAGTGAGAAGGGAGGAGGGAGAGTGAGATGGGAGGAGGGAGAGTGAGACTGAAGAGTGGGGAGTGAGAAGGGAGGAGGAGAGTGAGAAGGGAGGAGGGAGAGTGAGAAGGGAGGGTGGAGGGTGAGACAGGAGGGTGGAGGGTGAGAAGGGAGGAGGGAGAGTGAGAAGGGAGGAGGGAGAGTGAGACTGAAGAGTGGGGAGTGAGAAGGGAGGAGGGAGAGTGAGAAGGGAGGAGGGAGAGTGAGACTGAAGAGTGGGGAGTGAGAAGGGAGGAGGGAGAGTGAGAAGGGAGGAGGGAGAGTGAGAAGGGAGGGTGGGGAGTGAGAAGGGTGGAGGGAGAGTGAGAAGGGAGGGTGGAGGGTGAGACGGGAGGGTGGAGAGTGAGACTGGAGGGTGGAGGGTGAGAAGGGAGGAGGGAGAGTGAGATGGGAGGAGGGAGAGTGAGAAGGGAGGGTGGGGAGTGAGAAGGGAGGAGGGAGAGTGAGAAGGGAGGAGGGAGAGTGAGATGGGAGCGTGGGGAGTGAGAAGGGAGGAGGGAGAGTGAGACTGAAGAGTGGGGAGTGAGAAGGGAGGAGGGAGAGTGAGAAGGGTGGAGGGAGAGTGAGACGGGAGCGTGGGGAGTGAGAAGGGAGGAGGGAGAGTGAGAAGGGTGGAGGGAGAGTGAGAAGGGAGGGTGGAGGGTGAGACGGGAGGGTGGGGAGTGAGAAGGGTGGAGGGAGAGTGAGAAGGGAGGGTGGAGGGTGAGACGGGAGGGTGGAGAGTGAAAAGGGAGGAGGGAGAGTGAGAAGGGAGGGTGGAGGGTGAGACGGGAGGGTGGAGAGTGAGAAGGGAGGAGGGAGAGTGAGAAGGGAGGAGGGAGAGTGAGAAGGGAGGAGGGAGAATGAGAAGGGAGGAGGGAGAGTGAGATGGGAGGAGGGAGAGTGAGAAGGGAGGAGGGAGAGTGAGACTGAAGGGTGGGGAGTGAGAAGGGAGGAGGGAGAGTGAGAAGGGAGGAGGGGAGAGTGAGAAGGGAGGGTGGAGAGTGAGAAGGGTGGAGGGAGAGTGAGAAGGGAGGAGGGAGAGTGAGAAGGGAGGGTGGGGAGTGAGAAGGGTGGAGGGAGAGTGAGAAGGGAGGGTGGAGGGTGAGACGGGAGGGTGGAGAGTGAGGTGGGAGGAGGGAGAGTGAGATGGGAGGAGGGAGAGTGAGACTGAAGAGTGGGGAGTGAGAAGGGAGGAGGGAGAGTGAGAAGGGTGGAGGGAGAGTGAGAAGGGAGGGTGGGGAGTGAGAAGGGTGGAGGGAGAGTGAGAAGGGAGGGTGGAAGGTGAGACGGGAGGGTGGAGAGTGAGAAGGGAGGAGGGAGAGTGAGAAGGGAGGAGGGAGAGTGAGAAGGGAGGAGGGAGAGTGAGAAGGGAGGGTGGAGGGTGAGACGGGAGGGTGGAGGGTGAGAAGGGAGGAGGGAGAGTGAGAAGGGAGGAGGGAGAGTGAGATGGGAGGGTGGAGGGTGAGAAGGGAGGGTGGAGAGTGAGAAGGGAGGGTGGGGAGTGAGATGGGAGGGTGGAGAGTGAGATGGGAGTATGGAGAGTGAGAAGGGAGGAGGGAGAGTGAGAAGGGAGGAGGGAGAGTGAGAAGGGAGGAGGGAGAGTGAGAAGGGAGGAGGGAGAGTGAGAAGGGAGGAGGGAGAGTGAGATGGGAGGAGGGAGAGTGAGAAGGGAGGGTGGAGGGTGAGAAGGGAGTATGGAGAGTGAGAAGGGAGGGTGGAGAGTGAGATGGGAGGGTGGAGGGTGAGAAGGGAGGGTGGAGAGTGAGAAGGGAGGGTGGGGAGTGAGATGGGAGGGTGGAGAGTGAGAAGGGAGGAGGGAGAGTGAGATGGGAGGAGGGAGAGTGAGAAGGGAGGGTGGAGGGTGAGAAGGGAGTATGGAGAGTGAGAAGGGAGGGTGGAGAGTGAGATGGGAGGGTGGAGGGTGAGAAGGGGAGGGTGGAGAGTGAGAAGGGAGGGTGGAGAGTGAGATGGGAGGGTGGAGAGTGAGAAGGGAGGAGGGAGAGTGAGATGGGAGGAGGGAGAGTGAGAAGGGAGGGTGGAGGGTGAGAAGGGAGGGTGGAGAGTGAGAAGGGAGGGTGGAGAGTGAGATGGGAGGGTGGAGAGTGAGATGGGAGGGTGGAGAGTGAGAAGGGAGGAGGGAGAGTGAGATGGGAGGAGGGAGAGTGAGAAGGGAGGGTGGAGGGTGAGAAGGGAGTATGGGAGAGTGAGAAGGGAGGGTGGAGGGTGAGAAGGGAGTATGGAGAGTGAGAAGGGAGGGTGGAGAGTGAGAAGGGAGGGTGGAGAGTGAGAAGGGAGGGTGGAGAGTGAGATGGGAGGGTGGAGGAGTGAGAAGGGAGGAGGGAGAGTGAGATGGGAGGAGGGAGAGTGAGAAGGGAGGGTGGAGGGTGAGAAGGGAGTATGGAGAGTGAGAAGGGAGGGTGGAGAGTGAGATGGGAGGGTGGAGGGTGAGAAGGGAGGGTGGAGAGTGAGAAGGGAGGGTGGGGAGTGAGATGGGAGGGTGGAGAGTGAGAAGGGAGGAGGGAGAGTGAAAAGGGAGGAGGGAGAGTGAGATGGGAGGGTGGAGAGTGAGAAGGGAGGGTGGAGAGTGAGAAGGGAGGAGGGAGAGTGAAAAGGGAGTATGGAGAGTGAGAAGGGAGGGTGGAGAGTGAGACGGGAGGAGGGAGGTCCTCACAGACTCCCAGTGACCTTCTTGGTGGCCACTCACAGAGCCCTGCAGAGAAGCGCTGCCCCCTGAGGTGAAAGGGGGTCCTGGGAACTTGGACAGGGCAGTGACTGCAGCCAGGGCACCTGGGCTGGGCAGGAGGGCAGGTGCTGACCAGGGCCGCTCCTCCATGGAAGCCCACCCTCTTCTGCGCCTGGAGGACCCCGGGCAGGCGCTCCAGGATCCAGGTGAAATCAGCCTGTGAAACACTCTCTAAGCCTCTGTTGTTCTCAAATTTGGCTAAAAGGGTGTTTTGACACAGACCCCTAACAGTCTGTCGCTTTCCCTGTAACGAGGGCCCAGATCAGACCCAGGGATGGGACAAGTCCGTCCTGGAGACACAGGCCCAGACCACTTGGTGGACAGTCGGAAGTGTCTTAGAAACAGTGGTTCAGAGACTGGGAATTGCCAGGGTGAAGCTGGCTGCAGGGTCCCTTCCCAAACCAGGTGCCCCAGGCGCCTCTCAGCACGGTTCCCAGGCCTTCCACTGGGTGGCGCCAGTGGGCATCTTCGCAAGCCTTGGGGACCCTGGAGGGGATCTGCCCGCCAGCCCCACAGTAAAGGACCAGATGACACAGAGCCCCACATCCCTCAAGACTGCAGGGTGGACAAGACAGGGACTGTGACAGGCCCCCATGAAAATCAGAAAATTTCAAAAAAGCTCCAGGTGGCTTTCCTTAGTCCCTGCCCTTTCCTGCTGAAGCCCCACCCCGGGGTGGAGGGGGCTCTGCTGGCCCCCTTCCTGCAGGTCCAGGCTGGTGCCGAGGGCGGAGGCAGGTCAGCTCTCCCCCGGTTTAGAGCAAATCCATTCCTTTTCCTCTCACTTCGGACGCTGGCCAACACCTGCCCAGTCGGCGGGACTCCAGATTCTTGGGCCCCAGGAATGCACAGCGACCTCCCCTGCTCCCTGCTGGGCCTGCTCCCTGCTGGGACTCCCAAGAGTCCCCAGCCTGCTGACCCTGGGCTCCGCCTGCCCACTGTCCACGTCCCCTGCACAGCCAGGGGCCATGAGCAGCCTGGGCCTGGGGTGCCCCAGCTTCAGGATCTCCACAGTCCCCCCCCAGGATGCCTCACCTTTCTTCCCTCTCCCCTGGGCCAGGCCCCACAGCAAGTCCTCCTGAGGGCCTGGAGCCCCAACTGCCCCGACCACCCCAGCTGCTCCTGGCTTCAGGGTGGTAGCTGGGCCGCAGTCAGGCTGGAGGGGGAGTCCAGAGAGGAGGGTCTCTGAGCCCCCCGCTGGAGGCCCCCCATGGTTCATCTCCCCCTCCCCCGTTCTCCATTCCAGGAGGCAGCAGCTGGAGTCCAGCCCCTGGAGAAAGGTGAAGGACACGGGCAGAGTCCTTGGGCAGGAAACCCCTGGCGTGTGGGCCAGCAGAGGGACAGGCCGTGGGGGTGGGGGTGCAGGGAGCCCGCAGCTCTGGGGCTGTGGATGCTGAGTGGTGGTGAGGCTGCTGCCCTGCGGGTGCCCAGGTGTGTCCAGCTGGGGGGCAGCAGGAGGCCTACAACTGAGCCTTCAGCTTATGGCCAGAGGCAGCTGGGGGCACTCAGCAGGGCCAAGAGGTGAGTCCTCCAGGGCCCAATGCCCCCCACGGCCACCCCACACAGCAGAGAGACCTGATCTGAGCCACAGGACAAGGGACACAGGTGCCCAGACCTCTCCAAACTCTGACCATATCATGAGCCACAGAACTTCAGTCATGTTCAAAGAATGGTATGTGTGTGTGAAGTGTGTGGTGTGTGAGGTGTGTGGTGTGTGTGTGCATGGTGTGTGTGTTTGAGGTGTGTGTATGGCGTGTGTGAGGTGTGTAGTGTGTATGGTGTGTGTGCATGTTTGTGTGTGAGGTGTGTGTGAGGTGTGTGGTGTGTGTGAGGTGTGTGTGAGGTGTGTGTATGAGGTGTGTGTGAGGTGTGTGTGAGGTGTGTAGTGAGTGTGTGTGTATGAGGTGTGTGTGGTGTGTGTGTGGTGTGTGTGTGGTGTGTGTGAGGTGTGTGGTATGTGTGGTGTGTGGTGAGTGTGTGTGTATGAGGTGTGTGTGAGGTGTGTGTGAGGTATGTGGTGTGTGTGAGGTGTGTGAGGTGTGTGGTGTGTGTGTGGGGTGTGTGGTGTGTGTGAGGTGTGCATGTGGTGTGCGTGCGAGGTGGGTGTGAGGTGTGTGTGTGGTGTGTGTGTGTGTGAGGCGTGTAGTGAGTGAGGTGTGTGGTGTGTGAAGTGTGTGTGAAGTATGTGGTGGGTGTGAAGTATGTGGTGGGTGTGAGGTGTGTGTGGTGTGTGAAGTGTATGGTGTCTGTGAGGTGTGTGTGAGGTGTGTGTTTGTGTGTGAGGTGTGTGTGAGGTGTGTGGTGTGTGTGAGGTATGTGTGTGGTGTGTGTGAGGTGTGTGAAGTGTGTGTGAGGTGTGTGGTGTGTGGTGTGTGAGGTATGTGGTGTGTGTGAGGTGTGTGCTGTGTGAGGTGTGTGGTGTCTGTGAGGTGTGTGTTTGTGTGTGTTTGTGTGTGGTGTGTGTGGTGTGTATGAGATATGTGTGGTATGTGTGTGTGAAGTATGTGGTGTGTGTGTGGTGGTGGTGTGTGTGAGGTGTGTGGTGTGTGTGAGGTGTGTGGTGTGTGAAGTGTGTGTGAGGTGCATGTGAGGTGCGTGTGGTGTGTGTGAGGTGTGTGGTGTGTGTGGTGTGTGTGAGGTGTGTGTGTGGTGTGTGTGAGGTGCGTGTGGTGTGTGTGAGGTGTGTGGTGTGTGTGAGGTGTGTGGTGTGTGTGTGGTGTGTGTGAGGTGTGTGGTGTGTGTGAGGTGTGTGGTGTGTGTGGTGTGTGTGAGGTATGTGTGTGGTGTGTGTGAGGTGTGTGAAGTGTGTGTGAGGTGTGTGGTGTGTGGTGTGTGAGGTATGTGGTGTGTGTGAGGTGTGTGAGGTGTGTGGTGTCTGTGAGGTGTGTGTTTGTGTGTGGTGTGTGTGGTGTGTGTTTGTGTGTGGTGTGTGTGGTGTGTGAGATGTGTGTGGTGTGTGTGAGGTGTGTGGTATGTGTGGTGTGTGTGGTGTGTGTGGTGTGTGAGGTGTGTGGTGTGTGTGAGGTGTGTGTGGTGTGTGAGGTGTGTGGTGTGTGTGAGGTGTGTGGTGTGTGTGAGGTGTGTGTGGTGTGTGAGGTGTGTGGTGTGTGTGAGGTGTGTGTGGTGTGTGAGGTGTGTGAGGTGAGGTGTGTGTGAAGTGTGTGTGGGTGTGAGGAGTGTGTGTGTGCACAGTTGGGTGCTGCACGTGTGTCGTCTGTGTGTGTGGTGTTCCGTGGCGTTTGAGTCGTGCTGTGCTGGATGTTGGGTGTGTGTCGTGGTGTGTGTGAGGGTGTCTGTCCCTTGGCAGAGCCCAGCCATCAGGATGGAGGTGAGTGGCGCTGGGCCACACTGCCCTCTGGTGGCGAGTGGCAGTATTGGTGGTGACTGATCCCTGTGTGCACAGGACAGTGTTGGGCAGACACCTGGCCACCTCCCGCCCCCCCAGACTGACATACAAGTGAAGAGCCCAGCGTCCACCACAGAGTCACAAGGTCAAGATGGCAGAGGGCGGTGGGACTGGTGCTCAGTGGAGGACAGGTTGGCGGCACCCTGCCCTCCTTGTGGCATCCTGAGAAAGCCTTCCACAGCCCTGCTCACGCTCCGGGACCCCGGAGCCACCTCACCTGGGAAGGTCACAGGGCTGAAGACCAAGCCCTGCGCTCCGTGGCCGTGTTTGTAAAGAGTGCAGTTCTGCCGCTGCAGCCTCCAGTGCCCACACAGGAGGCCGGGCGCACTCACTGCTGGCTGGTGGGTCTGACAGAGGCCTGGACAGACGAGGACCGCTGTCCACCCTCCCCACTCCTATTCCACTACTCGAAGCTTCACAGCCTGAGATGGAGGGTGGCTCCTGCCAGGTCACAGAGGGCCTCCTGGGCCTTTCTAGCTGGCAGCTCCCTCTTGGCCCTCAGGAGAGGCCGGCTCAAGGGAAGGGTCTTCAGCAGCACGCGGCGGAGGCCCCTTCTCTGGGCTGCTGGACCAGGTGCGTCCCATGAAGGGAACGCCTCTCTCCCGGTGTTTATTTTGATGTCTCCCTGCACATGCCCCCAAACCTGCAATGCCAGGACTGCCCACGTCATGCTGGGGTCACAAGTCCCCCACGGCACCCCAACAGCTCCCCATTGGAATGGGGCACCAGGAGGCTCCAAGCCAGCGTGACTTAGGGCACGTGTCTGAGTGGAGAAGGGGGGTGTGGCACAGAGACCGAAGCAGGCGGGGCCCCTGCTCCGAGGCGTCACAGCAGCTGAGTGCAGCGTGTGGCTCTGGGTGGGAGGAACTTGGGAGGGAGGCCCAGGCACACCTGGCCTGTGTGGGCTTCCTGTCTTCTGGGGCCTGAGGACACAGGTGTGGGAAGACAGTCTTGGGCCAGAACAGCAGCTAAGTGGTCACATCTGCAAGGCACGAGGGGCAGGAGGAACTTTAGGAAGATGGGAAAAGGTGAGCCTGATGGAAGGAGCCTGTCTGCACTCAGCCTCTGGGGCCAGTGTGTAGGGGCCTGTGGCAAACTGCAGCGTGTCCCCAGAAGCCACACGTAAGAAGGGATCAGAGTGCAAGGTGAATGCCGCTACCCCAGGGCAGAAGAGAGCTTATTTCAGTGCTGGGGATTGAACCCGGGGCTTGTACATTCTAGGCAAGTGCTTTAATTCTGAGCTCACCCCCAGCCAAGAAAGTGTATTTAGGTAGAAATGGGCAGGTCACGGTACGGCCACCAGAGCTGAAGAGCCAGAAGTGAACGGCGTCTGGAGGCATCAGTGCCAGCAGGGCTGAGTCGGGGCTGTGCTTGTAGACCCATGGTTCTGGGGAAGGCCTTCTTGCCATTTCTGGGCTCAGCTCACTGGGAGACTTACTTCATTACTCTCCAGTCACCTTGGGGAGTCCCACGACCCGCCACACTGAGTGAGTAGTGAGGCCGACTGAGGTGACTCACATGGTCAGGAGCGTGCCGAGAACAAGCGCTGGAGCTCGGACTCAGGGCCAAGTGTTAAGGATCCTGAAGGCTGAGCTTTAACCACCACCTCGTATTGACCCATGCCAACTACAGCCAAAACCACAACACACTCCGTCACCTCCTTCACTACCATGGCTGCCTCTGCCTCCACCATCCCCACCACCACCACCACCATCATCAACACCACCATCACGGTCTCCACCTCCACCACCATCACTACCTCCATCAGTACCATCACCACCATCACCATCAGCCCCACCACCTTTACTATATCACCACCACCATCACCACCATCTCCACCTCCATCACCACTACCATCATCACCATCTCCACCTCCATCATCACCAGCCCACCACCTTCACTACATCACCATCACCACCATTATCACCACCACCATCACCATTACCACCTCCATCACCACCAGCAGCACCACCTCCATCACCACCAGCCCACCACCTTCACTACATCACCGTCACCACCATTATCACCACCACCATCACCATCACCACCTCCATCACCACCACCAGCACCACCTCCATCACCACCAGCCCACCACCTTCACTACATCACCGTCACCACCATTATCACCACCACCATCACCATCACCACCTCCATCACCACCAGCCCACCACCTTCACTACATCACCGTCACCACCATTATCACCACCACCATCACCATTACCACCTCCATCACCACCATCACCATCACCACCTCCATCACCACCAGCCCACCACCTTCACTACATCACCGTCACCACCATTATCACCACCACCATCA
This sequence comes from Spermophilus citellus, assembly GCF_964194105.1. Lineage (NCBI taxonomy): Eukaryota > Metazoa > Chordata > Mammalia > Rodentia > Sciuridae > Spermophilus > Spermophilus citellus. Next base: position 104,229,962 of record NC_138194.1, on the reverse strand, counting down.
CCATCACCACCTCCATCACCACCACCAGCACCACCTCCATCACCACCAGCCCACCACCTTCACTACATCACCGTCACCACCATTATCACCACCACCATCACCATCACCACCTCCATCACCACCAGCCCACCACCTTCACTACATCACCGTCACCACCATTATCACCACCACCATCACCATCACCACCTCCATCACCACCACCAGCACCACCTCCATCACCACCAGCCCACCACCTTCACTACATCACCGTCACCACCATTATCACCACCACCATCACCATCACCACCTCCATCACCACCAGCCCACCACCTTCACTACATCACCGTCACCACCATTATCACCACCACCATCACCATCACCACCTCCATCACCACCAGCAGCACCACCTTCACTACATCACCGTCACCACCATTATCACCACCACCATCACCGTCACCACCTCCATCACCACCACCAGCACCACCTCCATCACCACCAGCCCACCACCTTCACTACATCACCGTCACCACCATTATCACCACCACCATCACCATCACCACCTCCATCACCACCAGCCCACCACCTTCACTACATCACCGTCACCACCATTATCACCACCACCATCACCATCACCACCTCCATCACCACCACCAGCACCACCTCCATCACCACCAGCCCACCACCTTCACTACATCACCGTCACCACCATTATCACCACCACCATCACCATCACCACCTCCATCACCACCAGCCCACCACCTTCACTACATCACCGTCACCACCATTATCACCACCACCATCACCATCACCACCTCCATCACCACCAGCCCACCACCTTCACTACATCACCGTCACCACCATTATCACCACCACCATCACCGTCACCACCTCCATCACCACCACCAGCACCACCTCCATCACCATCACCACCTCCATCACCACCACCAGCACCACCATTATCACCACCACCATCACCATCACCACCTCCATCACCACCATCACCGTCACCACCTCCATCACCACCACCATCACCACCTCCATCACCACCAGCCCACCACCTTCACTACATCACCGTCACCACCATTATCACCACCACCAGCACCATCACCTTCATTAATAGCATTACCACCATTAGAACATCACGGTCACTATTGCCATCACTGTCAGTATCAGTATCCCCACCACTATTGTCATCATCACCACTATTGTCACTACCTTTAACACCATCATCACCACGACTGCCTCCACTAGAAGGCATCTTTGCTGCCACCACCACCACTGACACCATTATCACTCTCTCTGGCACACAGCAAGAGCCACCTCTTCACAGTGGATAAGTTACTATATATGAGACTACACATGGGGCACTTAGACTCAGAGGATAAGTGACTTCACATGGGACATTTAGACACAGTGATGTTGGTGGCTGTCTCCAAGCTGAAGTGATTCCCTAACCAGGCGTTTCTTCCCCCTCCTTTCCATACACCTAAGTTCCATTCATCCTTCCAACTTTAAAACTTTGTTCTAGGAAGATGGAAAGCAGAAAGCCCCAGAAGCCGGAGCCTGCACGGAACCACAGTCGGGGTAGCATCTATCTGAGGGAGCTCCGTGGATTCCCGGCTCTCCAGAGGAAGGTCTATCACGTTCCTTTGCAGGTTTTCGGCTCCTGGCACAGAGAGCCAGGAGCAGACCACATGCCTGTCTTCCATGTGGCTGGCACACAGCTTGTGGGGGCCAGGGTGGGCCAGGGGACCATTTTCTATATAAATGGGGGATCTTCGTTTTGATCTGCTGCTTTTGGTCTTTGAGGTGTGAGCCTAGGTGGGCAGCCACTCTTTATTATCCCTCTTCTGACCATTGCAAGACCTCACCCTCAGCTGAAGGAACTTCTAGGACATTTAAAGATCCTCCGCAGATTTCTCATCGCACCTTAGGAGGGCAGAAGCCGTGGGCTCTGCAAAGATGAGGCCCTGAAGGAATCAATCAGGAATCAGGAATCCTATAGCCTGAAAAACTGGCCTTCAAAAGCTCGGAAAAAACCAAGGCCTTCCCAGATAGACAAAGCCCAGGGGGCTTGTGACCCCTAGATCTGCCTGCAAGGGGGTTTGTCACCCCTAGATCCGCCTGCGAGGCACATTCAGGAGTACTGCAGACCAGGTGGAGGCTCTGGGCAGAGGCCCAAGCTGCTCGAAGAAATAAAGACCTCAGTGCGATGTGGTGTTGCTGTCACAGTGTGTCACTTCAGTTTGTTTCCACATCATCTAAGAGATAACACACTTGGAGAGAAACACGGGTCTAAGCGTTAGTATTACTGTAGTTTGTAAATCCACATTTTGTCTTCCACACAATTGAAGAGGATTAACAAATTAAAAAATCAATGATGTTTTTATGTTTTGGGGCACACAATGTACAGAGATGTAATTTTGTGACAATACCTGAAAGAGGGTGGGGACAGAGCTCTGAAGGAGCAGAGTTTTTGTATGTGATTGAAGTTGAGCTGGTATAAATTCCATTTAGAGTGTATAACTTCAGGATATTAAATGCAATCCCCAGGATAATCATGGGGAAAAAAGACTATATTCAAAAGGAAATGAATATCGCTTCAAAAAAATCAACTAATCAACTAGAAGACATTAGTGAAGGAAATGAGGGACACAAATTTAGGAGGCTTACAGAAAACAAACAACAAAATCACCTAGATAAGACCTTTTCCAATAATCACACCAGGACTCCTTCCTAACAAAGCTGGGCTCTTTTGAAACCAGGCCCCTCACTCCAGCCGTCAAGGGGACACAGCCTGGGAAGACTGGTGTCTCCACCCGGCTGACCCTTACCCAAGGACCAGGCCTCGAGATCCCCTTTGTCCCATCACCCCGGAGGTCGGACATCTATCAAAACTTAAATTGAACAAGAAATACAACACTTATGATAGATTCAGAACGACACCGAGTCTTTATGTTCATAGCATTAAAACTTCTTGGGTTAAAGGGACTTTCCAACTTGAACTTCTCTGGGAGAAATCAGTGCCCAGCTCAGCCTTCTGCGAGTGAGCACCCTTCTTCCACCCAAGAGCTGGTGGGGGGTTCTCTGGTCTTGAGGACCAGTCAGCTGGGCACTCCAGGTCTCAGCAGTGACTGCCACACGAGTTCAGCGTATGTGCACAGGTGGCGGGAGCAGAGAGCCTCCCCTAGCATTCTGCCTTGAATGGCAGGTCCTGAGGCTCAGGTCTCTGGCTTTAGCCATGGACCCAGTGGGGTGGTAGGGAGGGGTGGGCTTGGCTGTGTGCACAGAGCCTCTGGGCTCACCTCCCAGGAGCCAGGGCTCCTCAGGAAGTTGACAGCAGGTTCCTTCAGGACCCAGCCAGGGGCACAGCCCCAGCTGGTCTAGCCCCAGCAGGGAGGCAGAAGCCATGCCCAACCTTAGCCCATATGGGCCACGACCTCTGCCCTGGCTCTAAAGTGGCCCTGGGTGGGTCTCTCACCAGGTTGCAAGGTCTCTGAAGCCCGAGCCCCAGCACCTAGCTCAGGACAGGGGTCAGCAGGCCATGGAGAGTGTTGTAGATTCCTTTATTGGGTGCAGGTGTGTGTGTAGGGAGTGTCCAGGGCTTGGGGGACAAGCGGTGGTCAGCCTAGTCTGGGATCAGCTTGGGCCTCTCTAAGGGCGTGAGGTTGACGTTGTGGCAGGGTTTCTGCACATGGTGCCCAGGGGGCTTAACCTCAGGTGTGGATACAGGAGCCCAGCCAGGAGTGTCTAGCACTGATTCTGCTCCAGGGGTCAGGGGGACACGACCTTCTCAACTGCATACTGCCTGCTGGGAAGGTCCTGCCCTGGGCAGCCTGGCCTGGAAGCCCCAGGGCCCTGTGTGCTGGATGCAGCTGGAGCTGAAGTCCGGCAAGGCCCAGCAGGTCTGGGGCTCTGGCACCTGCTCCAGCTCCAGGCTCCCGGCAGTCCCACTTCCTGCTGTGCTGGAGACAGCCTCACTCAGTCCACGTTGACCAGGGACATGGTCGCTATCCCCTGGCCAGACAGCAACGATAAAGCATCCAATGCATCCTGTGTTTCCACAAACTTAACATGAGCGACAGCAGGTGGTGAGTCTGGCCCTGGGGGCTGCCCTGGGCCCTGTACCCGCTTTGTACTCACACCACCCCTCACGGAGGAGTAATTGTCCAGAGCAGTCACAGCAAGAGAAGCGTCAGCTTTAAAGCCTTCTCTGTGTGAGGTGCTGGAGGTTGAGCTCGGGGCGTTCCACCACTGAGCCATGCCCCAGCCTTTATTTTGAAATGGGGTCTCATTAAGTTGCTGAGATCACAGGCGTGTGCCACCATACCCCGCTTCAGTGCCTTTTAATACTATCTTGAGAGTGGTCAGGAGGTCCAGTCCACTCGCTACAGCCCAGGACTGCCGGCACTTGATGCTGGAGGTCACCACAGGAGTGACCACACCCACCTGGGATGTCATGGTGGCCTCTGCATACCACTCTGCCCTGTTTGTTGCAAAATAAATGCAGGAACCATCATGCTGTTTTTTAAAATCAGGTGAGGAAGAAACAGCTCTGAGAGGCGAAACCCTGCTCAGGTCCTCTCCTCCAGTCCCCCTGCTCAAGGCCGTGGCTGGCCCTTCGTCACCCAGGACTAGGCAGAGCTGGGGACGGCTCCCAGCCCTTCCTCCCCGGGGCAGCACTCACTGCTGCCAGTGCATCTTAAGTCATTGGAGCTCAGGGGCAATGATGTGCCTCGGTTAGGAGCTAAAGTGGCTTTTAGAGACTCACATCAACTCCTGCACATAGAGCACATTCCTTTACATTTCAGGGCCCTCGCTCAACCCGTTCTTTGGATAGCAGCTTTTAAGCTGCTTCTGATTTTCTGTGGTCACAGCTTGCTCATCTCTTATGTAGGTCTTTGTGCTCAAATCAGACTATTTCTGTTGAATATGCTCCTAAAAGTAGAATTCTGAAAAATTAATGTCACACATTTAGAATCTTGGTTACTCCTGCTAAATTGTCCTTCTAGAAGGTTGCACCCAGCTGGGGGATGTCTGGCCTTGGTGGAGGGTTGGAGAGGACTGAGAGTCACAGCTGTGGCTAGTTGGGTTCTGATGGGCTCCCCGGGCGGGGATCCTCCCCCAGGCTCTGCAGAGCAGGATCCTGTGTCAAAACTTGACATCCAGAGAGCCCTGGTTCTATTCAGCTCACATCACGTAGGAATCACTTCCCCATGTGATTCCTATAAATGGTACCTGATCTCAGCCTATTTGCAATGTACCCAAACAGGCTTTGTCACCTCCCTTTGTACATGCGGTACAGGTATGGGGGGGCTAAGTGACCAGTGAGCAGAGGGAGCTTTGATGGAATGTTCTTTCCAAATAAGGCAAAGGGTCAGGTTTCAGGGGTTGAGTCTAGCTTACAGTGTTGGTGGGATTGTAAATTAGTAAATCACCGTGGAGTTTTCTCAGAAAAGTAGGCATGGAGCCACGGTATGATCCAGCTATATATACATCAGTCTTTATTCTAAGGAATTAAAGTCAGCACACTATAGCAACACACGCATGCCCATGTGTTAGGGTCCGTAAACAAGTCAAGATGGCGCCTGGCATTTTGCCAGAGGGAGTGGTTTGTGAAGTAATGCCAGCGAGCCATGAAGTGTGGAGATTCCCTAATGACTGATTGCTGTAACTGGATGATGCTAAATTGAAACAAGCTGTGTATTCAGTTATGTGTATATATACCCCTGCAGTCCTACAATAAACACTCCCGAGGTATCAATCTTCACAAGTTGCTTGTCACCCCCCGGTGAGTTTGCCCAGCCAGACTGCAGCAGATGGTGGCCCCTTCGGGGAGCCCCAGGATGCTCGGGGGTAAGTTACGAGGAAAAGCTGCCAGTCCCTAGAATAGGACGGGAGCAAATCTGCTCATCCCTAAGTAGATGGGACCAGAGGAAGGATGGCCATTTTGAGAAAATGGAGAGGGTTGATGCAGTATGTTTGTGTCTTGTTTTGTCTTGGTGTGTTGTATTGTCTTTGTGACAAAGATATGGAAGGAGTGTTAAGTAAATTACTAAGGGAAGGAGGCACCCCAGTGGAACCAAGAACAGTTAGGGCATACGTTGATAAGGGCCCAGGAACTCTAGTCAGGAAGAGGAAGAAGGTTCAGAGGAGGAAGGACTATCCAGAAAGGAGTTGCAACAAAAGGCTGCTACTGAATACTTTTCCTTACTGGAGGCTGCGTGAAGTGATGCGGCGGCTGCCTGAGTTCGCTAGCTGGTCACAGCGCAGCAGGGACTTTCCAAGTGGTGGCTGCGGCCGCCCTTCCCCACCCCCCGCTAGGGGAGTAGGATGCCACTACCTCAAGCCCAAACCTGGACCTGACCTCGAGGCACAGTCTCAAAGGCTCTTGCTCCCTGTGCCTGGTGGCAGTTTGAGTCCGGGACAATGGATTTGGCAATCCATTCCATCTTTCATCTCTGGGAAGTTTTCTAGAATTATTTCATTTAATATGCTGTCCATTCCTTTGGTTTGAATCTCTGTGCCTTCTTCTATCCCTATGACTCTCATATTTGGTTTTTTTATGACATCCCATATCTCTTGAATAGATTGCTCGTGGGATTTAAGCATCTTTTCTGTGTTGACTATATTCTTTTCAAGTTGATAAACCTTGTCTTTATTATCTGATGTTCTGACTTCTACTTGATCAAGTCTACTTGTAATATTCTCGTTTGAGTTTTTAATTTGGTTTATAGTTTCCTGCAATTCTAGGATTATTGTTTGATTTTTTTTTAAGATCTCTATCTCCTGGTAGAGCTCGTTCTTTGCCATTTGAATTTGTTTTTTTAATTCATTTTCAAAATATACTTTCAATGCTTGGACTTGCTGTCTCATGTCTTCTCTAATATTCCTTTCCATTCGAGTTAGGTATGCCTTGAGTTCTTTACCTATCCCTGTTTCTGATGTTTCTATGTCCTCCTGTAGAATTGAGTTGTGTTGCATTGTTTGTAATCCTTTTTTCCCTTGTTTTCTCATGTTGTCCACATTACTTTCCAGCTCTTTTTGATTGTCGTGTTTCTGCTCTCTTCTATAGATTTTTTTTTTTTCTGTATTACTCTGACCTCTCTCCTTTGTGTTGTTAAACTATGCCTGCTAACGTGGATTCCACTGGGAAGGAATTCTGACGTCCGGGCTGCCCGGGGATACTACAGCCAGCGGTGGAGGATGCACCCGGCGTCCCTAAAGTTTGGCCATTTATTATCATTAAAGGTCCTGACCCAGTGATTGTCTGGGGGGGTCTGTTTGTGTGTTTCCACAGGGAAAACAGCAGCGGATTTGGATTCCAGAGAGACTAACTAAAGTGATTTCTACAGACCAAAAAGATCCTTACATCTGCGGCAGTGGTTCTCCCACACCTGGAGGCTAATGAATAATGAACACCATTAAGGCCTATTTCAAATGTAAAAAAACTTGAGATAAAGTACTGCTGGAGTTCCTGCCTTCGTCCCAATGTCGGTGAGGACAAGGGTGGAGGGATTTCCAGTGTTGCTGAAAACCAGAGGAGACTTCGGAGTTGCTGTTTCTGCTGCTACAGCTTAAGCTAGCTGCCAGCAGAACTTACCTGGACTGTGAACTTACCTGGACTGTGATTAATTAATCTATTGAGCTTTGAACTTACCTGGACTGTGATTTACCTGGACTATGTGTTACTTATATGCACTGTGAACTATCTGTTGATGCAACGAATTGTGGTAGTACCAGGGTATCTTTGCTGATGGTGTCATCTGTGGTACAATTTTTCCAAAGGGCTTCTTACTTGGAGCCATCAATTGGCTTGGTATCGTGGCATTTTGTATCCTCTCCTTCTGCTTGTAGCAGGTTATCCACAAGTATGGCTAAATAATGCTGAGCTGGTAGTCATGACGGGTAAGATCCAATTACAATGGTACCAACCTAAGACAGGAGGCTGACGATTTGAGGTCAGACCATCCAATGACGGGTAAGGACCATATGTAGTTTTGGACCACCTAAAACAGGCACGGTCCCTAAGCCACATACTTGTTGTTTAATAAAACAAAAGGGGGGAGATGTTAGGGTCCGTAAACAAGTCAAGATGGCACCTGTCATTTTGCCAGAGGGAGTGGTTTGTGAAGTAACGCCAGTGAGCCATTAAGATAATGGAGATTGCTTAATGACTGACTGCTGTGTCTTGATTATGTCAATTAAGTTAAGCTGTGTGTAATAAGGTGAGGATTCCTCATTGGTTGACTGCTGTATCTAGTTTATGTTAATTAAGTTAAGCTGTGTGTAATTAGTTGGGTATATATGCTTCTCTGTCCCGTAATAAAGCGGCTACCACTCCTGCTGTATCAACCTTCACAAGTTGCTCGTCACCCCCTGGTTAGTTTGCCCAGCCAGACTGCAGCACCCATGTTTAGAGCAGCACAACTCACCCTAGCCAAACCATAGAGCCAGCTTCGTGTCCATTAATGGCAAAGAAAAGGTGGTGTGTATATATGCACAATGGAGATTTATTCAGCCATAAAGAAAGATGAAGTCATGTCATTTGCAGAAAAATGGATGGAACCCAGACGTTATTTTAGGTGAAACAAAAATGCAGAAAGAACAAGATGCCCAGGGTGAGGGCGGGTGATTATTTTGGTGTGTTTGCTTCTCCTTGCTGGGGCTGGACTCTGAGCTCCAGGCCAGAGCTCACGGGGGCCAGGTCATGTGACACTTAGAGGAGGGGTCTGGCCATAGCCTTGACCCTGAACCAGCACAGTCCAAGGAAGGGTCAGGATGTGGTGAGGCTGTGTCCTCCTGCAGATTCCTAGCCATACCCTGCCCAGGCCTTGGGAGCTGAATTGGTTGGGAACATACCCTTCCTGCTCTCCCCCAGGTGCTGGTCACAGGGCATCCACTTCTGCCAGGGACACAGGTCAGCCCCTAGCCTGGACTACTGGTGCTCCAACCTCTGGTGCCGTTGGCGTCCTGGAACTTGGGCTCACTGCTCCCCAACAGTCACCAGTGTACGAATGCCTTTCCCTCTCTGCCTTGATATCAGCCTTGCACTTCTGGATGCTTCCAGGGTGACCAAGCGAACTCGAGTGATGGCGTTGTGGCCAGGTCCAAGCCATTGTCCTCCCACTCTCAGTAGGTGCTTTCTGCATCTTTTCAAGCAGTTTTTTAAAAAATACTTAGGGATCAATTTAATTAGAACGGAAGTATATAAGCCAAGAGCATCAGGGAAAGGTATGTATGAGGAGGAAGTCTGAGAAGTCAGGCCCAGGGTTGTGACCATTCCCCACCTGGGGCCACACAGGACATGAGCAGAACGTGTCTACCCAGAGAAAACTGTTCAAGTTTTTGCGTCTGAGGCTTCTCTTGAGAGCCAGTCCCATCGAGACATCATGCTACATGACAGTCACAGCCACTGGAACTCAGGGTCCCGATGGTGGAGGTAGATGCGCATCAAGTGTGCCCAGGTATGTGCAGAGCATTGCTGAAAGGACGTGGCCATTGCTCCAGGTGTACAAGGCACGGTCACCAACCATGGACGTCAGAACTGAGGGCCACATTCCCAGGGCTTGGCCAAGGGTCAGTCCCAGCTCTAGGCTCCCTTGAAGACCTGCAAGGACTGAACAGCAAGACCTGCTCAGGACACACCTCCTCACACTCCTCGGGCACTATTTAAAACTCAGCAGAGCCCCATCATAGGGGAGATTGTGTGGGTGGACGCTGAATGGATCAAGATCACATGCAGTCTTACTGAGTTGGGTCTGGGCTGTGGTGGGTTCGGGTTCACTGATCCTGCCCTGTCTTCTCACCACCATCTATCAGGGTGCTGAGGATTTACATATGCATCATTGTATTAAGAGATGATACATGCACTCGGAGTATTAAGAGATGATACATGCACACAATACAGCATTGTGGGCCAGCTACTCCAAAGGTTGTGATCCCAGCTACTCAGAAGGTTGAGGCAGGAGGATCACAAATTTGAGGCCAGCCTAGGCAACTTAATGAGACACTGTCTCAAAATTTAAAAAAATATTTTAAGTAGCAGCTCAGTGGCAGAACACTTGCCTGCCATGTGTGAACTGATAGACCCAACCTGATCTTTTCTTAAAATTGGGCATCTCGCCATAAAACCATGAAAAGATAATTTCGGCTTTACTATAAATTACTGCAAATTCTGAACCTACTTGGAATGCCTGCCCGTGCCCTGAACTCGCCCATGTCCGGTTTTCCCTGACCAGATAACAACCCTTTCCTAAACCTTAGTGACGCCTCATAAATTCTGGCCTTCCCTGGCCGGATAATGACCCTCTCTGAGTCTCTAAGGGTCTAAGATCTCCATAAAGTCTGATGCCGGGGCCAGCAAAAATGTAAACTTGTGTTATGCTCCTCAGAGTGTTGTTATCTGTAACCCCCCTTTGTGTAACTTTTTGGGCTATAAAACTGGGCCACAAAGAAGCCTCGGGGCTGTCCTTGGCTCCGACGATTTTGAGGGGTAAGGCAGCAGGCCGGTCAAAATAATAAGCTTGCTTTAATTTGATTTTAATTGGAGTCAGTGGTCTTTTCTCGCGTTGTGGTCTAACAGAAACCCTTTGTTCAATATCCCCCCACCCTCCCACCCCACCCCCACAAGAAAAGCATTGTGGGAGCTACAGACTTGAATTTCCTACAGGTATTACCTGTTTAAAAAAGAAAATTGGAAAAGGAATAAGTTGCAAATTATTCTGGGTTTAAAAAGCCTGACCTTAAAAAAATCTGCAAATAGAAGCAAAAGTTGTGAACAAATTTTAAATCATCAGACAAAATTTTAGATATATGCAAAAGTAGGGTGAGTAATATACTGACCTCCCATATAATTATTGTTCAGATTAAACAATTATCACTCCATAGCCAATCTTGTTTCAATTAGATTTTTTTAAAAACCATTATCCATTTGTATCTTAAAAGATAATAACTTTTTAAAGTGCACAAATATTACCGTTATTTCATCTACAACATAACCTTGAGAATACCTTATGTTTCAGTTAGCTTTTGTGTCACTGTCACTAGAAGATCTGACAGGAACACCTTAGAGGAAGAAAAGTTTATTTTGTCTCACTGTTTCAGAGGTTAGTTCTCTGACCAGCTGACTCTTAGCTCTGGGCCCCCAGTGAGGCAGAACATGGAGGCAGAAGGGTGTGGCAGTCACCCCCACACGCATGCCCCCAGGGACCTGCCTTCCCCAGGGCGTCCCACCTACCTACAGTTACTGCCTAATTAATCCATACCAGTGGGTTACCCACCTGATTGGGTCACAACTCTCGCCATCTGATGATTTCATTGCTGAAAACTTTTGCATTGTCTCATACTCAAGCTTTTGGGGGATATCTCATATCTAAACCATAACATTCGGCCCTGGCCCCCAAAAACTCATGCCAACTTCACAACACAAAGCACATTCAGTCTATTTCCAAGAGTCCCCACCACCTGAACAGTCCCACCATTACCCAAAAGTCCAAGTCCTAACCCTCTTTTGAGATTCAAGGCAAACTTTCCCCCTGCAAATCCGTACTTCATCCAGTCGACGCACTAAGGCAGTGATCAGGAGCCCTGCACTTGGGGAACACCCCTTGCTGGTGGACAAAGAAGTAGCCTCCTGAGGCCGGGTGGTGTGTGTCAGCTGATACCCAGAAGAGCTGGTGTTACCGCCAGTTTCTGACAATTGAAGCAGGAGGAAGCTAGTTTTTGCGGCTGTTTGTGGAGTGGGCTCAGTGACAGACAGGCGACCGTCTGCCTTTCACAGTCATTGACCCCGCTTTCTACAGCACCTGGGGTTTCCTTGGAAACCGTGAAGAGGCCCTTGGCAGATGAGAAGGGGGAGGCTTTCACAAGCAATCCCCCAGCCCGCACCCAGCCAGGGTCTGCTCAGGGCTGGGTGGGTGCCTTTTGGCCCCCATGACTCCGCAGGCTGCCCAGCCTTGTGAGGGCAGAGGGGCAGGTGCAGAGCTGGGGCCTGGGGAGGGAGGCTGAGGCTCCTGACAGAGACGGGGAGGGTGTTGGTTGGGTGGGGGGGGTTCCCTGTGGGCTGAGATTGGGGCAAGTTTGGGGAAGCCAGCTCCTATAAGGTCTCTTGTGGGAAGTGGATAAAACATTTCAACTGTAAAGCTAACCCTTGCTGGGAGTAGGCAGCAGGGCTGCAGGTGGACGCGCAGCTCAGAGACGCTGACCGCCTCACCCGGCAGCTGCACCAGAGGTGGAGTTGGCAGCAGCCTGGAGACGGGCTCCTCAGAGAGGTGTCATGAGGACACGTGCCATGGTGGCCTTACTCCTCCAGGAGGACGCTGCGTCTTCACACCACTGTGGTGGGGCCTGTGGGGGTAAGCCTGGCCCTCCCCCAGGCTGGGGCCCACGATGATGGACACTCCTGTTAGCAGTTTCCCGCTTGCTGAGCCCCCGGAGGCCTGCACACCTCTCCTGTCTGCCTCTGTGCACTGGGTACATGTTGGGACAGAGCCGAGCGGCTGCGGCTCTAACCTGGGCTTCCTTCCAGGCTCTGCTCGTTACTGGTTTCTTTTCTTTTCTTTTTTTTTACAGAGAGAGAGAGAGAGAGAGAGAGAGAGAGAGAGAGAGGGAGGGAGGGAGAGAGAGAGAGAGAGAGAGAGAGAATTTTTAATATTTATTTTTCAGTTCTCGGCGGACACAACATCTTTGTTGGTATGTGGTGCTGCGGATCGAACCCGGGCCGCACGCATGCCAGGCGAGCGCGCTACCGCTTGATCTACGTCCCCAGCCCTAGATTTTAATTTAATTCTCAAAAACTTCCTTGACTGTTTTTCCTACAGGGGGTTTCTCATTAAACATTAACAATTTACAGTTCCACAGATGAATCATTTAGAGCAAACAGATTCATTCTTTAGAAGTAGTTGCATTAATCGGGAAAGTCACGTTTTTTCCTTCATACTTAATGGTCACATGAGAAGTCGCAACTAGACTTATTAAAGGAATACAGAAACCAACCAGCCCATTCCCAGAAACATACTGCGCTCCTCCAGAGGATGGACACCTGGCGCCATCCACCTCAGTAGGGCCTTGCCACTGCCTGAGTCAGGGGAGGGGCACAGCAGGGAGCGGTGGCCCAGAACTTGCCTCCTCCTGCTCCTGCCTCCCGAGTTGCTGGGATCACAGGCACCCAGCAGGCTGACGCAGGTGCCCAGAGTGAGACTTGATGAGTCAGCGGGGAAGATGCTGCACACACAGCACGCACCAGGGCAGTGGTGGAGAACCCGCTTTGGCAGCGCCAGCCAGGGCTTTCAGGTCCTAGCAACTGTGGAGTGGCAGCCCTCAAGATCCCTCTGTTTCCAACAACTAAACACGTGGAACTGGCCAAAAGGGCAGGACATCTCCAGGATCCGTGCAGGAGGGACCTGCTTGGGGAGGGTGGGCTCAGAACCAACACTGCAGCCTTGGGCATGGCGCCACTTACAAGACCTTGGCAGCCCGAGTGTCCCAGGGCAGAGGACGTGAGTTCAGGAGCCACATGAGATTGGAGACGGGAGCACAGACGGAGTCTGAATTCTCAAGACTGCGACTTCAGTGAGAAGGTTCTCCTAAACCTTCTCTCCCAGCAGCGAGAGGGGAGAGGGAAGCTGGACTCTGGCTGGGGAGCCAGCCAGGACAAAGGCCCCTGGGTTGGTCCAGGAGTCATGGCACCCAGCTGCAGAGGCACTCTGAGCCAAGTACCTACAGAAAGGGGCCCAGAAAGCCAGTCTTTGGACAAATGGAAGAAGCCAACAGAAACGCTTAAGAGCAATGAACATGGCGGAGCCAGGCCCCCTCCAGGCCCAGACTCTGGAGTTCTTGGTGTCAGGCCCTTATTTGTTTGTTTTTATTAGAGTGTTATAGTCATATGTAGTAGCGGGGTTTCTTCCAACAAAATCATACATGCACAGAAACCGCCCTGGCCATTCCAGTTCCTGCTCCCTCTCCCTCCCTGCCCTCGTCCACTCCGCTGATCCCCCCTTTGCTCATCCATTTTCCAAGCTTTAATTGGTGCTTTCTACACACACATAAAGGTGAGATTCCCTGTGGTACTTTTATATCTGCACATAATGCGGTTTTGTTACATTCATTCCATATTTCCTCCCCTTTCTCTATCTCCTTCTTCTACTCCACTGATCTTCCCTATGTATTTATGATATCCAATTCCTTCCCCCATTGACTTCTTTCCCTTATTTTGCTTTAGTTTCCACATGAGAGATAACATCTGATCCTTTATTTTCTTGGCTGTCTAATTTCACTTAGCATGATGCTCTCTGGTTCCATTCATTTACCAGCAAATGCCACTCATTCTTCTTTATGGCTGAGTAATATTTCATTGTGTAGATATACCACATTTTATTGAGCCACTCATCTATCGATAGGCATCTGGGCTATAAGTTGGCTACTGTGAATGGTGCTACTGTAAATACTGATGTAGCTCATCCCTGTAGTATGCTGATTTTAGTTCTTTGGATAAATACCAAGGAGTGGGACAGCTGGGTCCTATAGGGGTTCCATTCCTAGTCTTTCCAAAGGAGCTGTACTAGTTCTTTCAGATGTACTCCCCCCACATCCTTCCAGCATTCATTATCATTTGTGCTCTTGATAATTGCCATTTGGGGTCAAGTTTTGTAAAGACAAATGCATTTCTACATTTAATGAAGTGAGAAGGCCCTCAAAATACGACTGATCAGCAGTGGACTGTCAGGACAGCTTAGAGAAGGGCTAGGAGCACAGGGGACAGCTGGAGTCGGGAAGCAGAGGGACGGGGTGAGCAGAGCTCCTGGAGAGATGCAGAGCAGAGGAAGAGCGGCTCAGAGGACAGAGGCAGATGAGGCTGGCGCATAAGGGCACAGGGCAGCCAGACTGAAGGCCAGAGCTTCACTAGCAACGCAGGGAGCCGGCTGACCACAGCATAGGTGACTGCCGCAACGCAAGGCTACAGTGGTGCTGAGCTGACAGGGTGCTCGGCTCCCACCAGGGACTTCCACGGGTGGTGTCCAGGGTGTCTGGGTCAAGCTGGTGGAAGGCAAATGACATATGCCTGTACATGGGGGTGAACCAGAGAGGCCACCTCTCCCTGCCCCAGCGCTGCCGGCCAAGCCTCAGGCACAGACTGTGCAGGCTGCAAGGTGGGCTGGGAAACACACGTTTTTGTGCTGGGGAAGAAGACACAGGGAGTGTGCAGGCAGCTGACCGTTTCTGCTGCATCTGTCTTCATGATGCTTACACTGAAACACTAACTGGTCACCAACAGAACCCAGAGAACAGCTGGAATATGGAGGTGCATGCCTAGTCACCAGGACCGGAATGGAGTGTGGAGGAGCAGGACTCACAGATCCAGGAGAAGGGCAGCCGGACTCAGGGGGCGAGGGCTGGCCCAGCCTTGCCCACGGGAGTCATGCTGGGAGGACTGGCATGCTCCGAGCTCGTGGTCCACTTTACTCCACAGGGAACCGTGGAGACGTCCTCCGTGGCCCAACCAGCACGTCCGGGCCTTAGGCTGTGACGCCACCCCCTGTGTCCTCCATTCCCGATGGCCTGCCCTTGACCAGGGAGAGGACACAACCCTTTGGGGCCACCTAGAGAACCCTCTGCCTGCCTGTTGCTCCCTCTGGAAACTGGCTGTGCTGCGTCCAGCAGCTCCGAGTTAGGGAACATCCCTGACTGGGCTTCTCCTCTCCCTGGGGAGGCTCCAGGGAACTGGCAAAACCCACAGGACAGAGAAGGAGTTCCAATGGCAACAGGGAGCACAGGGGCCTGAGGAGCCCCACTTTCGCTCTTCATTGTACCGAGAGGATGGAGACAGGAAGTTATTTCTGGGACTGCTCCTTGGTTTGGGGGCTGGGGAATTGGAAAGCCAGAGATCAGAGCCCTCAACGTCTCAGCCCGGCCTGAAATTCCCTCAGGGCAGAGGCTGACTTCATACTGACCGAATCCCAGGACTCTGGGGGGTAGGCTCAGAAGGCATGTCAAAAACACACACGGCCCCAGACCCCCAGGAGCCCTGAGCAGACAGGGATCCACAGAGAGTTTGGATCTTGGGAGGGCGCAGGGGCAGGGACAGGACTGTCCAGGGAGGCCAGGCCGATGGCATCACCACACGAAGGACATGCTGTGAAAGCAGCCTGCAAGGCTCTTCTCAAGGTTGGCTCTGATGTCACGAGAGGCCCAGACACACAGGAGACACCTGCCTGTGACACGGGTGAGTCAGCTGCGTATTGCAACACGCGGCTTTCAGCTGACATTTCCTCAGGAAGCACGGTGATTACAAAACGGAATAAAAAGAAAGAGATAACAACCAAATCCTGGCCCTCCCCTGCCGACACCCACAGGGCCTTCCCCTTTGGCTCCAGAGCCTGCACCTGGGCTCCACCTGGACAGCCCACCCAGCCCACACCATCCCCAGTGCTGCAGGGCCTGCTCTCCCGACCTTCCTTGGGAAGCCTCCTCCCTCCAGACTCCCCTGGTGGCTGCCCGCAGATCCTGCTGAAATTCGCCTCCCCAGCAGACTCACCCCCTCAGCCCCAGGGGTCCTGTCTACAGGGATAAGCCAAGAACCAGGCAGGCATCAGATTCCCACCGTGTGTGCACTCCATGACAGGCTCTGCTGGGCATCCTAGATCCTGTGTGGTTCTGGGAGTGCCTCCTCTTGGGTCCACGAAGCCCTGAGTTCACGCAGCTGGCTGGGCCTCAGAATAAAGCAGAACCCCTGGCTCAGGGTCAACCTCAGGCACAGGGGCAGTTCAGCCCCTGCCTGCACCTGGTTGGGGTTCTGGGGGCAGGTCCGTCCTGCATGTGTGTGCCCAGAGCCCCACTCCGCAGGGCAGGCGGGAGCCACTGCTGAAGTCCTCTGCCCTGGCCGAGCTGGTCCCAGGGAGCTGGAGGAAAGATGAGAGGCAGTGCTGATGCAGGTGGGCTGTTCTCCTGGGGACTGTGGTTGGAATCCACAGGCAGCCATGTTTGTCAAGGCCTAACCCAAAGAGAACAGGAGAGCAGAGAGGCAGAGAGGAAGGCCTTGTCTTAGTCAGCTTTCCTGCTGCTGTGACTAAAGGACCCGACCAGAACAACCACAGGGGAGAAAAGTTTAACTGGGGGCTCGTAGCTTAGAGGTCTCACTCCATTGACAGCAGACTCCATTCCTCGGGGCTCGTGACAGAAGAGCGTGGCAGAGGGAAGCAGCTCAGGATGATCAGGAGGCGCAGAGAGAGGTCTCCTCTTGCCAGGTACAAATACATAGCCCAAAGCCACGCCCCAGTACCCACCTCCAGCCACACCCTGACACTTCAATTTCCACTGAGTGAATCCCCAAAAGAGGGTTAATTCACGGGTTGGGTTAAGGCTGTCACAACCCAATCTTCTCCTCTGAACCCTCTTGCATTGTCTCACACGTGAGCTTTTGGGGGACCCCCACATCCAAACCACAGCAGGAATGGAGGAAGAAAAGAAAGCAAGCTGGGAAGTTGTGCAGAGGGGTTCTCCTGCTCATGCCACAGCTTGCGCAAAGTGCTCATGAGCACAGATGACAAGTGGCTCACAAGGGTCGCTGCCAGAACCACAGCCTTGCACAAAGGCCGCCACAAAGCACTTCTGTGAGGACATCTGCCCAGAAACTTTCATCTTGGCTGATGCCACCTGCGTTGTTGGTCCTTGTGGACGAGGATGATTGCTTAAACATATCTTGCGCAATTCTTCCATGTTGCCTTTAAAACTTGAAAAGCTTTCCTGATGGCATTCCATCCAAGATAGGAGAAAGAAAAAGTTTTTTGCTTTAGTTGTGGGCAAATTATGGCAGCTCCATGGTGACCGAGACCCCCAGGACTCATCTCTCTTAGAATCATAGGCTCAACTTCCCTGACTCAGGACGACACAGACCCATGAAACAGTTGTGCCTTTAAAAAAAAAAATTTTTTTAACCATGCTATGCCCTGGTCAAAATCTTGAGCTCAGAGCCATAATAAAAGATACCTGTGGCCGTGCAAGAATTTCCTTGTCTACCATGTGGGCTAGGAAGAGCCATAAATTGCATATAATTTTTAAAAAGTCATTCTTAAAAATATTTGTATGCCTGAGTTAACTAGTTAAGCAAACCTAAACCAACAACAAGAGAAACATTTCTTAATAAGTTTAAGGTCAATTCTAAGGCCACTTTTCTAGCTAGTCCTAGATAAATGCACACATCTGAAGAAGTTAGCTCTAATCTCACTTGAAAAAAGTAAAGGATATGTTTGTTGGTTTGTGGTGTGTTTATTCCTTCTCGAGTCAGGGTCTCCCTGTGCTGCCCAGAATGGTCTTCAGTTTTTGAGCTCAAGTGATCCTCCTACCTCAGCCTCCCAATACAGGAATTTAAAAGAGGCTTTTAAAAACCTACTTGCTATCCTTAGGTAGCTAGTCAGCCATGAATGGGTAGCAGGGAAAAGAGAAGGAAAAGCTACTAAGAACCTAGGCAGCCTTACTAGACATATGACCAACCTGGAAGATAGATAGGGGTTTGGAATGTCCACGTCTCCCCAGAGCAGCCTGAAGCAGCTACAGAAGATGAAGCCTCCAGCTCCTCAGTGACCCTAAAAGAACTTGGGGATCACATTTCTCAGGAGGCACTGAGGCAGGAGGTAGGGCTGAGAGGATGGTGGAACATCCCAAGGTGTGGGCTGGGTCAGAGCACAGTGTGCCAGCGTGCCTGCTGGCATCTCCCCTGGCCTTGTAGACTTCTGTGCTGGCTCTGGAGGACCACCCAGGTTGCCATAGCAACTCCACCCCAGGCTCTGGGGAGGATCTTCATCATAGAACTCCCAGCACAAGGTGTGTATTTTAATTAGGTGAAAAAATGTGACTGATAGGAACAAATGGGGCTGTGTCTTCAGTCAGGTGCCTGGAAGGGATATGCGGCCACCCACTCGGCCCAGCTCTGCCTTACGGAGTGTACTTTTGCTTTCAATAAATCTATACTCTGACTGCTTTTTCTGTGTGTCTTGCTCAGTTCTTTGTTCAAGATGCCAAGATCCTCAGCACCACATAAAAAATAAAATAAAGATATTGTGTCCACCCATAACTAAAATAAATAAATAAATATTTAAAAAATAAAGATGCCAAGAAACTTCCACTTGAAACATTAGCATTTTCAACCATCTGCTATTTTCTTTGGCTAGTCTCTGGCCTAGAACAAGGGAATAAATTAAATTACTTACATTTAAGAATATTGAGAATGTGACTTAAATAATAATTATGAATCTTTAGAATTTAGTTCAAACTCAGTCTTGATATTTTTAGTGCATAGGCTCACTTGCAAATTTTCAACTCTGTTGAACAATTGATGTTTTAGACAAACCATAAATATTGAATATAGATGTTAAGAATTACACACAGGGGCTGGGGAGGTGGCTCAAACGGTAGCACGCTCGCCTAGCATGCGTGCAGCCTGGGTTCAGTCCTCAGCACCACACAGCAACAAAGATGTTGTGTCCGCCAAGAACTAAAAAATAAATATTAAAAAAAATTCTCTCTCTCTCTCTCTCTCTTTAAAAAAAAAGAATTACACACATCAAAATATAACATTTTTTAAACTTTATTTTATTCTTTTCATTTAGTTGGACAAAATGCCTTTATTTTACTTATTTATTTTTATGTGGTGAAGATTGAACCCAGTGCCTTCCACATGCTAGGCGAGCATTCTACCGCTGAGCCACAACCCCAGCCCCATAACATATTTGAAGTGTGAAAAGTCTAAGATTTCTAATTCTGAATTAAGATTTATTTGTAAACAACAAAATGGATTTATGCTACATATTCAAGAATGCAATTAATCCAAGAATCATGGGCTTAATTGTTACAAAGGAAAAGGTAAGCTCTTCCATTTTTATTGTACTTTTGGCTTTCAGTCGACATTCGGTAACCATTCATTCTGTTTGGAAAAGCCTTTATTAATGAGCTTTTATAGCAAAACAAATTATGTTTTTCTACCTTACTTAGTACTTTAGTAGCTATCTTTATAGATCCCTCATGCACATAGAAAGCAGTGAACGTCATATCTTAAATGTCTCTAGAGATCAATATCCCAATTGGTTCACAGGCCAGAAAAAAAGTCCTATGATTTTAAAAGATATCCTTATTACCAACAAGTTCAAATTAACTTTATTTGTCAGAGATTTACTAAAGTCATGTGAATCAAAAGGCATTTGAACTAACTTAAAAAGTTTTCTGTTATGTGAAACTTAGATCTATGAGCTAATTTGGTACCATGCAAGCAAACTCCATAAGTATATAAATATAAATGTGCACATGAGAAATTTCAACACTTAGATTTACCATTTATCAGTTTTAAAAGCCAGATTGTCATAGATAAATGGATAGAGAAAATGTGGTATATGTACACATTCGAGTTTTATTCAGGCCATAATGGAAAAATTGTGTCTTTTGCAGGAAAATGGATGGAACTAGAAAGCATTGTTATGTGAACTAAGTCAAACTCAGAAAGTCATATCCACATATGAGAGAAAACTAGAGAGGAAAAAAAAAAGGAGAAGCGGGAAGGATCTATGAAAATCAAAGGGAGACCAGGAGATTAGAGGAAGGGGACCTGGGGAAGAGGGAGGGGATTGAGGAAGGTAATTGACCAAATTATGTTGTTAAATTGTATGCATGTACAAATATGTGACAATGAATTGCATTATTATGTATAATTACAATAAATCAATTAAAATTAAAAAATAAAAATAGCCATACTGTTATGTGATATAGGCTTTAGCAACCTTTAAATCTTAAATTTTCATTCTAAGTTGAGATCAAGTAGAAAATTAACATCTTAGGGACTCAGACCAGCAAACTTTGAATAACTTTTTTTTTAAACTAGAGATAGAAAAAGCTCAGATAGCTAAGAGAAAATCAAAAGCCTTTAATTACACAAAACAATATATAATTTAAGCATGTGGAATTAAAAAGTGAATTCACCAGAGGGGTGAGGGGAAGCATGAGCTCAAAATAAAGCAAGCACAGATAGACTCTGATAGAGGTTTATTTGATGAATCAAAGCAAGGACTGTCCTTGAGAGATGTTTCAGATAAATAAAATGAACTTTAAAAAGTCCCCCAAACCCTAAGGGATGATGGGCTAGATCAAGGTGGGAGTAAACAGGTCCTATGTGTATCTAAAATGACCTGCTCCTCCTTCCTTCTAACCTAGGAATGGGATATGTTCTTCCGAAATGGGATTTCCTATCTTAGTAGGTAAATCTAATAACACATCTATCAGTTTCAGCTTGTTAATTGTCAAATCAGCAAACATAAAACAATTGCATTAAATCTGCATGGATTTTTAGATATACAGGCCATGTTGTCATCTTTTTCCAAATTCAAACACAAACAAATAAAATGAGTCAATATAATTCCCAGGAAAATTTTGTCCTCAGAATTTCACTTTGTTGATGATTACAAATAGCAAATGGCTATTCAAGTTCCAAACTGCTATTCAAGTCCCAAATGGCTTAATTAAGACTCATATGATGGCATACCTCCTTGTACCACAAATGACCCTCTAAAGGTGCCAAGCCTTAAACAGCAGATATGAAATTCCTAGTGTGCACCTTAACGGGACAGCCTGGCTATACTCAACAGTCCAGACCAAAGCCTTTTTTCCTTACCAACAAAACATTCTTAGGTAGTTGAGGCTATGACAGAAAAGAATGGGGGGAAATGCTGAGATTTAAAATGTCTGTGGGCACATACTAAGATTTTCCTTGAAATTCCAACTGCAGGTTTGACTAGTGCATTAATCATTTTTGTTGTTGCTAAGACCAAAATGCCCAATAAGAACAATTTACAAAGAGAAAAGTTTATTTTAGCTTATGGTTTCAGAGGCTTTGTCCATGGGTGGCTGGCTCTGGTGCTCTGGGCATGAGGTGAGGCAGAACATCAGGGTAGAAGGCATGGTGCAGGAAGGAAGCTCAGGACATGCTAAATGAGAGAAGGCGAGGAGAAAAGAAGAGAAGGAAAGGAGGGAGGGAGGGAGAAAAAGAGAGGGAGGGAGGGAGGGAGAAAGAGAGAGGGAGAGAGTGTTGTGTATGTCATGGAAAAAATATAAACCCCAAAGTCATGCACCCAGTGACCTACTTCCTCCAGCCACACCATACCTGTATATTGTTACCACCCAGTTGATTCAGTAGATTAATCCACTGATCAGGTTATAGTCTTATAATTTAATCATTTCACTTCTGAACATTCTTGCATTGTCTCACACATGAGCTTTTGGGGACACCTCATATCCAAACTATAATATTTTCCCAAGGCCCCCAAATCTCATGCCCATCTCACAATGCAAAATACATATAGGCCAGTTTCAAGAGGCCCCACAGTCTTAACAGTCTGGCATTACCCAGAAGTTCAAATCTGATCTGAGACTCAAAGCAAACTCTTGCCTATGATCCTCCATAAACATCAAAAACAAGTTACATATATCTAATCTATAAAGGCATAGAGAACACATTTCTAAAAGGGAGAAATAAGAGCATAGAAAGAAGAAAGAGGACCAAAACAAGACCAAAATTGAGCTGGGCAAACAAACCCTGCAGCTCCATGTGCAACTCTGGGGCACATGGCACCATGTTCTCTCCAAAGGGCTTTGTAGCTGTGCCTCTAAGACCTGGCTGGCTGCAGTCCACCCGGCCTCTCTCTTGGCGTGTCTCTACTTGATTTTGGCAGATTTCCTCTGCAGGCATTCCAGTTACTGTCATGTCTTGCAGGTCTCCCCTGAAGTTTTGGCTTCCTCCTCACATCTTCATGCACTGCCCTTTCAGGGAATTTCTACAGGGATTCTGAGCCTGCTACACTTTGCTTAGCCTTCAAAGCCACCTTTGAAATCTACATGGAAGCCTCCATGACTCCCTAACTCCAGCATTCTGCATTCCTGAAAAGCCAGCACTACCTGGTTGATGCCAAGGTCTGCCACAATCACCAGCAGTATCCAAGACTCCAGAGACCACAGCTGCAGCAGCCCCTGAGAGCTGGGTGGTTATGCATGGTGAAACAACCTGTGAAAGCACGGTGCCCCATGGCCTTTCCTCAAAAATTTATTTTTACACCCTTGAGACTGAGATGGGTGTGGTCTTGCCAATTCCAAACATGCCCTCAAACCATCTTTCCTATTTTCTCTCTATAAAGTACTTAGCATCTTTTAATGGCTGCAATCTTTTCAACAACCTCCATTGGCTCCATTTTATATGCATTTTTCTGGCCCTTGCAAGTGTTTCAAATCTCTCCCCTCTGATTTCTGCTCTTGATTATCACAGTTAACTTGGCTTAAAGTTGCAACGTCCATGAGACTGCCTGAATGTTGTGCTGCCTTAAAATTTCCTTCACCAGGTTATTTAGTGCATCACCTTTAAATTCAATTTCCTAAAAAGTCTCAGGACCTGGACAAAACATAGAAAATTAATTTGCCAGAATGTAACACAAACATCCACTAGTCCAATTTCCATGAGAGTTCTTCCTTCCCTCTGATGCTGCCTGAGCCCAGTCTTTAGTGTCCACAGGCATTCTGGTCTTCTGAGTTCCCACAAAAATCACTCACTAAGCTCTGATTACAACATTCTAAGTCTCCTCTATCCTGCATTTCCAAATTTTCCAAACTTCTCCCACAAATCAGTTTCTAATGCTTCTGAACCACATGATCAGGTTAACCACAACAATAACCCCACTTGTGGATCAATTACTTTATTAGTTTTTTTTTTTTGCCAAAATAAACTTTTTCTCCTTATTGGTTGATTATAAGCCAGTGGCCAGGAAAGGACAGGTGTGTGGGGTGAGGTCAGGGAGCTCAGCCAAGGCAGAGAAAGGGGGAGGTTGGGGGCAGGCCACTCCTTTGACAGAAAACTCCACAAGCCAGCTCTCCCACCTCTCTGCATGAGGCTCAGACAAAATCCCAGGAACTCAAGGGAAACTGAGGCAGGTCTCGTCCTCTAACATGCCCATGAGTGGGATCTGGGGAAGCAGTGTCCACTCACAACTCACTGCTGCTTAAGGAAGAGAGAAAGGGGTGGGGGGTTGGGGCTGCTTCAGGCTTTGCCCACCTGACCAGGGCTATTCCTTGTGGGGGGAGGGCACTCAGTGACTGAGGAGCAGGGGCTGCGAGAGAAGGCCTCAAGGTCTCCACCAAGAATTCCTTGACCCTGGAGAAGGGTCTTTGGGTTGAGAAGTCAGGGGTCCTGGATGTAGGCAATAACAGGGGTCCTGAACTCCTCCACACTCCACAAGCCAAAATAATTACTCAGAGACCAATCAGCTCTGTCACCAGGGCAAGAGTTTTTACTTCCATGTGCAGAAGCAATCAAAACCAAAGCAGGCATGTGGAACAGACCATCTGGTCCGCCTTCATCCCTGATGCACAGGTGCAAGATTACTGCCCATAGGTAGGAGCTGACCGCAGCAGAACAGCAATTAAGAAGGTCCTTGACAGGCACTCACTGGTTGGCTACTTCACTGTTTGCTGTTGGGTTACTTAAAGAACCATACTTCTATCATCCACCTGCCTTGCTCCCAAGGCCAGGGGCCCAGGGTGGAGTCCCTGAGCCTGCAGTCGGTCTCTGGCGGCCAGACCCTCGCTCCAACCCGCCTGCCCATACTCCTGCCAGCTACTTGGACTTTCCCTCCAACCATGTCCCAGTTGAAGCTAAACACTGAATGCCACCAGCTCAATACTGAATTTCCCCACGTGGAGAAGGCCGGGTCCTGGGTCAGGACGCTGAGCCGGAGGTGCCAGGTCAAGGCTCCCGCATCCGGGGAGGGTGGCTGGAGTTGAGCCCCTTTGTGGGGACCAATAATCTCAAGAGAGCATCTGCAGGTGAGGAGGCGAAGCCAGGGAGCCCTGAGGAGAATATCCAAGAAGGCAGAGCCCAGCCTGGCCTTCCAGAACGTTCCACCCAGTGAACAGCCAGGAACACCAGGACAGAAGCCTGAGAGGTGACCTCGCGGGAAGGCTGAGGAGGATCCGGGAACCAACACGTTCCAGGCCACGCCCGGAGAGTTAGGGGGCTGCGACTTCCGGTAGGAAGCTCCCCGAGGGGCACAGCTGCCTGCGCCAAGGTTCCCAAGGCAGCCGAGGCTTCTGAGGCCAGGTTCCTGAAGAGGTGGCCGACTTCCGGGGGAAGGTTCGCAGAGGGAGGCCCGACTTCCGGGCGGAAGGTTCCTGACCCGGTGTGGTTTCCAGCCGGAAGAGCCGAGCAGGGGCCCACTTAGGGGAGGAAGGTTCCAGAAGTTGGGCGGCTTGCGCAGTAAGGTTCCTGGGCGGGGTGGAGGCTTCTTCCTGGAAGGTTCCAGAGGTGGGCCCGGCGTCTGCTGCCGCTTCCAGGGGGGAGACGGCTTCGGCAGGGACAGTGAGCCCTGTGGAATGTTCCAGAAGGGCAGCGCGCCTTCTGACTGGAGGGTGCCAGGCGCGGAGCGACAGGCCCGCGGCCCTCACGAGGGCTGAGCGGCTGCGCGCCTCTGGCCCCAGGCCGCCTGCCCTGACCCAGCTGGGCCTGCAGCCCCGGACCGGACCGCGGTGCTCCCGGCCCTCGTCCCCGGCCCTCGTCCCTCGTCCCCGGCCCTCGTCCCGGCCCTGCCCCACCAGACCCTCCTCCCGCTCTCGGGGCGGGAACCTCTTCCCCAGACCCTCCCCTCTGGGCACCCTCCTCCCTGGGCCCTTCCCCTCATGACATCCCTCCGCTCTGGGGTCCAGCCCCGTCCCACGCCCCTCTTCCCAGCACACTCCCCCATGGGACTCCTCCTTCCTGGGCCCTCTGCGCCTCCACACCCTCTTCCCAGAGCCCTTCCTCTCCAGACGTGCCCCCTCAAGACACCTCACCTGGACCCTCCTCCCTCGTAGCACCCCTTGACCCATGGACCCTGCTCCCCCACTCCCCTCATTAGACCCGCTCCCCAGTCCCTGGACTTCAAGAACCCCTGTCTTGGTCCCCAGAATTCTCCTGCTGGCCCACACTGTCCGCTCCCAAGGCCGCGTCCTCTCTCCTGTAGGACCTCCCCCTCCTGTCCTCTCCTGGACCCCCTCCAGGCTCTTCTGGTTCCTTCCCACCCTCCTCTCAGAAACCCCTGACACACCCAGGGCCCTGGACCCACACAGGGGTCCACACTCTAGTCGTGTAGACCTGTGGTCCCCTAGACCCCTTTGAGCAGATGCTCTCAGTGTTCCAGTGTGTCACCTCAGAGACACTTTAGTCCCGAGACCCTCCTTCAGGATTGAGCCCACTTTCTCATGGCTTCTCCCTCTCACCCCTTCTCTACTTAGTCTCACCCCTTTGTCCTTGAGTCCCTTCCCTTAGTGGGCAAAGGCCCCCTCCTCCTGGAGCCCCACCCACAGGACCTTCTGCTCCTGACCTTGGCCTCCTCTCCTGTGGCCCAAATCATCCTGGATCTCCAAAAGCCTGGACTTCTCAGTGGCCACCGGATCTTTCCCCTTTCCCTTCCTGGCTCATTATTTGGGTCCACTGATGACTGTCCACGTGGAAACTGGTCCACAAGCATGCCTCTGAGCCTGCTCTTCCCTCTGGGCCCTTCAGGCTGCCGAGGCTAGCTCTGAGTCTCTCCTGCTTTCACCACCAGCCAGTGCACAGCAGGCAGGCCTTCCACTGGGCATGATCTGGGGCCACCTATTATTTGAAGTGTCCCCTTCAATTCCGAGCACCAGGAAGTCCCAGTTCTCCTTTGGTGGGCAGCTTCTGGCTTCCTGTAGCTGAAGTCAGAAAGTGGACTCAGGTTCCACAGTCGCTTTCTGCTGTCACCAGCCTGCCTTTTGACCTCTGGAATCCTTTGGGCCTGGAAGCTGGCCCCAGCCACTCCTCTCCATTCTGAAGCCTCCTCTGCTTTGGGCTCTGGCTGACTTTGGGGGTCCTTGTAAAGGGGTCCCATCTCAAGATTTCCCGTAGCGGGTGGCCCGGGAGCGCGGCCCCTCACTCCTGCTCGGTCGCGGTCTCCATCTGGCCTTCTCTTTTAAGGTCTGTTTGCCCTTGCAGACTCTGGCGTGCTTGCTCAGCACTTGCCGGTCTGTGTGGGAAGGTCAGCCACCACTTGAATTATTGCTGTTTGAGACGCTGCCTTTCCTTTCCTCCCTCCCGCGGCCCCTCACGATTTCCGGTAGTTTTCGGTGGTTTGTGTGTGATGTGTCTGAGACTGGGTTTCCTTGGACTTCCTCTGCTGTGGATCCACTGGCCCTTTTTAAGTTTGTGGGGTGATGCTTTTCACTGCTATTGGGACATTTCGGTCCCAGTGGTCCTTCCAGCGCTGGCTCCCTCCATGTGTGTCTTCTCCTTGTGCAAATCCAGTTGCGTGTGTGCTACACAGCTGACTCACGTGGATGCAGCTCCTCTTTCAGCTGCTATGCACTTTGGCCTTTTTCTCTTTCTGGGTAGCGTGTGGACATCTTCCATAGGCCTGTATCACGTTTGTTGTTTCCTCTTGCCGAGTCCAGTTGGCTGTTAATGGCGTCCAGGTGAAGTTTAAATTTCAAAGATTTTGCTTCTCTTGGTTTAGGAATATCCATTTGATTCTTCTGATAGGTTCCAGTTCTGTGGGGAGGAGGGCCTGTGAGGAAGGCGGGAGGGGGGAGACTCCTGTGGTGGTTGATGCTGGGGGCGTGAAGTGGAGCAGGGAGCCGGCTTCTCGTTGACTGGCTGTGGGTCTCTTCACTTTCAGGTCCAAGCTTCTGCCCTATATGATGCTCCCCTTGTTCCTGCTCCTCTTTGTGGGGCTCCCACTTGTGGAATCCAATTTGACCAATGTGACCAAAGCTGTTCCAGCTACTTGTAAGTATCATCTCTTCTGAGACATGGAGGGCATATGGATTCTCCTAGAGTGGCCCGGGGTCCCAGGAGGATGTGGCAGGCATCTGGCCATCGGAGCTAGCTGTGGTGTGCACTGTCAGTGTGGTTGGGGAGAATTGAGGGCCAGTTGGGCTGTGTTGGTGTGCAGGGGAGAGCAAGGAGGAAGCATGGCTTCCCTCAAAGAGCAGCTGACCAGGAGACCTGAGGGGGAGCTTGGAGGTGACCCTGCCCATTAGGGACCACAAGAGAGGACAGCAGTGTCCAAGGAAATCCAGGAACATGCTGGCTTCTTAGGGGAGCGTCCAGACTTCCTTGGAGAGGTGGGCCCCTCTGCAGAGCTCATGGTCCCCGCATGTCTTCCTGAGAAGAGGGAAAGCTCCTAGGTTGGCCTGGCTTCCCTTCTGGGAGCAGGTCTTGGCCAGACTGGGACTGCATTGAGACCAAGCTGTGCAGGCTCAGGCAAGTCTTTGGGAGAGAGGGCAGGGCCAGCTACTGCATGGGGGAAGACGAGATGGTAATGGGTGGAAGGATCCGTTGGGGCAGAAGCCCAATGCCTGCTTTCCCTCCCTCAGGGACCTTCAACGTGCAGTGCCATGAATGTGTGGCTGAAAACACGTTTGACTGCCCGAAGCTCAGGACGTGCTTATACGACCATAGACGCTGTATGACCATAGCTGCACGTAAGTGTCCCTTGCTCTTTCCCACCTGTGGTCCATCGTCTGGCTTGAGTGGTTTGGGGAGTGGAGTCTGTGTGGTTTCCTTTCTGCACCCTGAATTGTGCTGCTATAAACATTGATGTGGCTGTGTTACTGTAGTATGTCAATTTTAGCTCTTTCTGGGAGAATACCCAGGAGGGGAATAGCTGGGTCCTGTGGTGGTTCCATCCCTAGGTTTTGGAGGGATCTCCAAACTGCTTTGCAGAGTGTTTGCGTTAGTCTGTAGTCCCACCAACAATGGGCAAGTGTTCCTTTCTCTCACCACGTAGCCAGTATTTATTGTTGTTTGTATTTTTGATCCTTGCCATTCTGACTAGAGTGAGATGGAATCTTAATGTAGTTTTGATTTGCATTTCCCTGATTGCTAGTCATGTTGACATATTTTCATGTGTTTATTGATTTCTGTTTAGTTCTTCTGCCCATTTATTGATTGGGTTATTTGCTTTTTTAGTGCTAAGGTTTTTTAGTTCTTTGTATATTCTGTATATTAATCCCCTATCAGATGAGTAGCTGGCCAAGATTTTCTTCCATTCTATAGGCTCTCTCTTCATGCTCTTGTTTCCTTAGCTGTGCAGAAGTTTTTTAGTTTAAGGCTATTCCACTTATTGATGGTTGATTTTACTTCTTGTGCTTTTGGGGGTCTTAAGAAGTCTGTGCCACCACTGATATGATGGCATGTTGACCCTGTGTTTTCTTCTAGCAGTTGTAAGATTTCTGGTATAATTCCCAAGTCTTTGACCCATTTCAATTTGAGTTTTGTGCAGGGTGAAAGAGGTTTAACTTCATTTTCCTGTGTTTAGCTATCCAGTTATCCCAGCACCTTTTGTTAAAAGGCTATCTTTTTCTCCAAGATATGTTTTTGGTACCTTTGTCAAATATCAGATGGCTATAGTACAGTTCTGTAGTACAATTTCAGATCAAGTATTGTGATGCCTCCTGCTTCACTTTTCTTGCTTAGTATTGCTTTGGCCATTCTGGGTCTCTTATTCTTCCAAACAAATTTAAGAATTGTTTTTTTCTAATTCTGAAAGAAGAATGTATTTTGTCAGAAATTGCATTGAATCTGTGTATTGCTTTTGGTAGTATGGCCATTTTGATAATACTAATTCTGCCTATCCAAGAACATGGGATGTCTTTCCATTTTCTAAGGTCATTTTCAATTTTTTTCTTTGGTGTTCTGTAATGTTGATTACAGAGCTCTTTTACCTCCTCGGTTAGACTAATTCTCGAGTTTTTTTTTTTTTTTGAGATAACTGTGAATTGGATAGTTTTCCTGATTTCTTCCTTGATTGAATCATTGTTGGAGTATAGGAAATCTATTGATTTATGGGTGTTGATCTTCTCTCTTGTTACTTTGCTAAATTCATTTGTAAGCTCTAGAAGTTTTCTCTTGGATTTTTTTTTTTTTTGGATCTTCTACATATAGGATCAGCAAACAAGAGAGTTTGATTTCTTCTTTTCCTATTTGAATCTCATTAATTTTCCTTTTCTTGCCTGATTGCTCTGGCTAATATTTAAGGACTGTATTGAATAGGAGTGGTAAGAGTGTACAGCCCTGCCTTATTCCTGAATGCTTTTAGTTTTTCTCCATTTAGTATGATATTGGCTTTGGGTTTGTCATAAATGGCCTTTACAATGTTGAGGTAAGTTCCTCTGATCTCTAGCTTCTCCAGCATTTTTAACACGAACGAGTATTGGATCCATTCATATCACAGGCCTTTTCTGCATCTATAGAGATGATCATGCAATTTTTGTTCTTAATTCTGTTTGATGAATCACATTACTGTTTTGCCTATGTTGAATCAACTTTGCATTCCTGGAATGAAACCCACGTCATCATGGTGTATTAGTTTCTTCATGCTAATATTTTATTTAGGGTTTTTGCATCTATGTTCATCAGGGATATTGGTCAGTAGTTTTTTTCTTGATGTGTCTTTGTCTGGTTTTGGTAACAGGGTTATCCTACCTTGATAAAACGTATTTGGGAATGTTCCCTCTCTTTCATTTTCCTGAAATAATTTGAGAAAGACATGTTAGTTCTTCTATAAAGATCTGGTAAAACTCAGCTGAGAAACTATCAGATCCAGGCTATCAGATCCTTTTGGAAGGCTTCTAATTGCTATTTCAATCTCATTACTTGATATTGTTTTATCTAGCATTTATGTATCTTCCTGGCAGGTCATATGTGTCTAAAAATATGTCCATGTCTTCCAGATTTTCCAGTTTATTGAAGTGTAAATTTTCAAAATAGAATCTGATAACCCTCTGGATTTCAAAGGGTTCTCAAATACCTCCTTTTTCATCTCTCATCTTGATTTGCTTCTTAACTTTTCTTTTGGTTAATTTGGTTAAGGGTTTGCCAATTTTATCATTTCAAAGAACTAACTCTTCATTACATTGATCCTATGTATTTTTTTGGTTATTCTCAATTTCATTGATATTTTTTCTGATGATCTTAATTTTTACCTGTCTTCTACTGGTTTAAGGGTAAGTTTGCTCTTCTTTTTCTAAGCTGGGGCATAAGCTTATTTATTTGGGGTCTCTCTGATTTTTTAATGTAGACATTCATTGCTATAAATTTGCCTCTTAGAACTGCTTTCATATTGTCACAGAAATTTTGATATGTTGTGCCTTTGTTCTCATTTATTTCTAAGAATTTCTTGATTTCTATTATCATTTCTTCTTTGGTACACTCTTCATTTAAGAGAGTATAGTTCAATTTCCATGAGTTTAACAACGTGGTTTCTATTTTTCTTGCTGTTGATTTTCAGTTTCATTCCATTATGATCTGATAGGATACATGGGTATATCATTTTTTAAATATTTGCTAAGATTTGATTTGTGGCTTAGAATATGATCTGTTTTGGAAAAAGTTCCATGCAGAGCTGAGAAAGTAAATTCAGCTGTTTCAGGGTGGAATATTCTGTAGATGTCCATTAGGTCCATGATTCATAGTACTATTTAGGTTGAAGATATCTTTGCTGACTTTTTGTTTTGATGGCCTAACCTTGGATGACAGTTGTTTTCATGTAGGATTTGGAATATCTCATTCCAGGCTCTCCTTAATATTGGGATCTAAGTAGAGAAATCAGAAGTGAGTCTTGTTGGTTTGCCTCTAAATGTGACCTATTGTTTTTCCCTTGGGGCCTTTAATATTCTTTCCTTGTTTTCTATGTTAGGCATTTTTATTATGATATGTCTCAGCAAGCTTCTCATTGGGTAGGTCGCTTTGGGGTCCTGTAAGCCTTGTATGTAGATGTCTATCTCATTTCTGTTTTCTGTAACTATCTCCTTGAAAATGTTCTTTATGCCTTTAGTTTGTATCTCCATGTTCTTTTCTATCCAAGTGATTCTCAGATTTGTTCTTTTAAAGTTATCCCAGACTCTTGTGTTCTGATCATGCTCTATAATTTTTTCTCCTTTGCTGCTTTCTGTGTATTCAGGATCATCTAGCCTGTCTTCAGTGCCTGAAGTTCTGTCTTCAAGGGCAGAGGTTCTATTTTTTTTATATCATCTAGTCTGTTATGGATACTTTCAAGTGAGTTTGTCATTTGAATGATCTTGTCTTTAATTTCTAGGAGTTCTGCTTGGTTTCTTTCACTTTTTCTATTTATTAAAACAGTCTTTCATCTCCTGTAATCACTCTCTTAATTTCTTCCTTAGATGTTTTTGTCTACCTCACTCTCAGTGGATTCCTTTGTTGAGGGATCGTGGATTTTGGGGGGAGATATTTTTGCCTGTTTTTTCATGTTTTCAGAGGTATTGGTCTTGCACGTCAATTGAAGTGGTTTCTTCTACTTTATTTTTTAGGGCACAGTTTTCAGTTGCTAAAGTGTCCTAGGGTGATCTGGATTGAGATCTCCTCATAGGTATAGTGTCCACAGCCTTTGTGTTATTTCACTCTTTTTCTGTCATAGCAATGGATATCCATAGGTGGGACCTGAGAGCCCACCCTAAGCTGTTTCCACTTGGGGCTCATTTGTAAGTTGCGTTTTTGTCTCTTCTGTTCTTTGTATTAAAGTATTGCTGACGATTGAATGTCATTGATTTGTGTGTGGAACAAGGCACTGTCTTTGGGTTGAGTTTAGTGCAGCAGCAGAGTTTTTTTAAATTTTTATTGATTTATTTATTTTTTAGTCATACATGACAGTAGAATGCATTTTGATATATAATACATACATCAATCATATTGTCTATTTTATTCTGCCAGCAGCAGAGTTTCTACCCTGTGAATTTGTAGTGTCCCTGCAGGTTTCCAGTACCTCACAGATTAGGGGAAAACAAATAATAGCAACAACCAATGCAAATAATATACAGAATTAAATTAAATACTTGGTTCCTGCTATGACATCTACAATGTTAATTGACACAGACACACAGACACACACACATACACACACACACCCACACAAAACTCAGAAATGGTAGGGTCAGCAGTTGCCATTAATAAAAACAATAAGTAACCATGTATTATATCTGGCATTAAATCAAACAGTAGGTGTCAAGTATGGCATCCACAGCAGTAATAATTGCAATGCTATTAATGGTTGGGGCAGATGGTATATAAACCAATTAGTTCTAAAAGATGATAAGAATACAGTTAATTAAGAGAAAAGAAAATATGATGGGAAGTTAGAAAAGAGTTTACAGTTTCAAAAAGTGAACAGAGAAAATGCAAAAGAGGTGTAGGTATGATGGTTCTTAAAGGAGAAGGAGGAAAAAATAGAAGTAAAAAATGAAACGAAGAGTGAAAGAGAGAACAATAGAATTTGGCTGTTAGCAGAAGAAAAGAGAAATGAGAGAAACAGACAAATTAAAATCAATACAAAATAGTACCAAAATATACTAATCAAAACCCCCAATCTGAAAAAGAAAAAGCAAGGAAAAATAACTACATTTAAAAAATGCTACAAATGAGAGAAAAAGAAACAAATATGTATAGTGTACATGTCCATGAATCTAATCAGCACAAAACACACACACATACACAAAAGGGGAAAAGATTCATAATGAAAAATTAAGGAATTTTTTCAGCATAGTCAATGAGCATGTATGTTCACTGTGTCCAACTGTCTTTCTTTCCTCCTCCTTGAGCTGTCTACTAAGCACGAGAATTAAGGGCCAAGGGTTGTTAAACCCTTTATCTTTTTGTGTTGCTAGCCAAGTGGCCAGTTGAAGTTAAAAATTCTCAGCTTCCCTTCTCACCAGTATGAGGTAGGATGGGGTGGGAAGTACTGTCAGCTGGAGTTTTGTCTGCACAGACCAGGCGATGCACTCCCAAGGCAGAGCTGCTGCAGAGTTCTGTGAGTGGATTCCCTTAGGTGGGGCTCAGGTCTAATCAGGCCTGGGGGGCAGTTTGTTGGGTGGTGATTGATCTTGAGAGATTAGATCAGCACACTTCTAAGGGCTGCAGTTGCTGATGTCTGCTGGGAATCTGGATCCCAGGAGTCTCCCCAGGATTCTGCTTGTGGAGTAGAGGAGCAAATCTTTTACCCTCTCTGCTGCCTAAGAACAGCCATTCCAGGCTTCCCAGGCATAGTTCCAGAGCATGTTCACATCCATCCATTTGAATTTCCCATCTGCTTCAGCTGGTTCTAGAGCCACCAGACTCAAAATGGGAAGCAGGCCGGGATCCCCTTTGCTTTTCTGACTTGAATCTCTCTGGATAAAATATTCTTTGTGCCTGTTGCGTTCTTGTTCTGCTAAGTGCAGCCTAGGTCATGCAACAGGTACTTGTAGTTACCTGTAGTTAGCTGTCTTGCCTCAATTAGTCCTGTGGCAGCAGCTGCAAGATGATGCCTGCCTCAGCTCTCCAGGGCCTGTTGGAAACACAGGGTGCTTTTCATGCACCAGTGGATGATGCAGCCTCTGGATCAGCCAAGGACAGACTACTTTTCTGATCTCAGGATTTTCCGTACTAAATCTGTCCATTGTGTTTCTGGCATTCTCACTCCCTCTGTGCTGATCCAGCGCTGCTGTCGCAACCAGGTTGGCTCCAGTGTGTTCTCTCTTCTTTGTTTAATGTATCCAGATTGGTGAGTCTTCAAGACACTCTGACTATCCATTATTGAGTTTTAGTGAAATCCCTCTTTCACCTGCCTCATAGAGAAGCAATAATCCTGCTTGCCGCCCCCGACCTGCATGGGCAGCTGAACTTAAGGTTGCTCATGTGAATTTCCTGGGACACCAAATAAAACACAGACACACACTTTACCTTTAAATCAAGCTTCAGGACGGCTCCTCCGCTCTCGACCTCAAGCTACCCAAATGGGAGAGTGAGGAAAGTCACAAGAGGCTGGCAAGAGA
Source organism: Spermophilus citellus (assembly GCF_964194105.1). Taxonomy (NCBI): domain Eukaryota; kingdom Metazoa; phylum Chordata; class Mammalia; order Rodentia; family Sciuridae; genus Spermophilus; species Spermophilus citellus. The sequence goes on along the minus strand of NC_138194.1, from coordinate 104,195,141 downwards.
GAGAGAGGGCACTTTTGGAAGTGAGCTTTTATTGGGGGGACCCTCATTCTTAGAAAGTTCCATCTAAAAAAGGTCAGGAGGGGCAGGGTCACAAGGACAGATGAGTGTAATTTGACCCAAGGGGCTGCAGGACGGCACACCTACAACTGAAGACACATCCTCTACCTCCAAGATGGGGACAGTGTCCAGGTCACTAAGAAAGTAGATGGACAGAGCCTCTCCACCCATGGGAAGGAGAATGTGAATCATTCAGTGAGACATCTTCTCACATATTCCCCTTTTTTCTTTGAAAAAGTAGGTGATTGGTCACTTTTGTGAGTCCCTGAATCCTTGTTTTGAAGGCTCACCATCCTATAATTACAATACAAGAGAGAATAATACAAGAATATACCATGCAGAATGCTTAAGAATGTTTCCAGGGTTAAAGCCATTCAGTTCTCTCAGTATTTGATCAGCTAAAGAAGTAGGATCCGAAAAATCAATCTTTACTTTTTTGTATGACTTGAATATGATGATGGAGCTCCAAAAGATCCAAGCTGTTGTTATTATTTTGCCAAATACCCAACAAATAGTTTTTAATCTTCTCCCAATCACTTTGGGAAGCATTGTATTTGGCAGCAGTAATACACACATAATTATAGCTAATGTGACTTTTAAGTCTTTCCTTGAATTTCAAAGCAGAAAGTTCATTACCAATATTTATGACAGTAGCCTCTAAGGCATTTAGCTTAGTCTCAATCCTTTCATCAATATTTATTTGATTATGAAGAGCATTGGAAGTATTCTGAGCCAAATTATTAAGAAAATTTGCATGTTGAATATTTTGAGATATGGCCACTGAAGCTGTGACTGTTGAAGCAATAAAAGAAACCAGGGCAACAATTCCCACTAATGAGTCCAAGAGCACGTTTAGGTTCGCTAGCTGGGCATGTATTTGTTTTAAGACTTGAAAACCAGTATCAGTGTACCATGGTTCTGAAATATTAGTTGGTAATAAGATAAAAGAGGGCTGATGGAGTATCAGTGTTACTTTTTTATACCTGGTGCTACAGTTAGTTAAATTACATTTACTACATGTTACAAGATAGCTATCATCTTTCCATTTAACTTTTACATTTCCAGTAATTAAAACATAAGGAGATTGAACTCAGGCTCATAAGCCATAGCAAGAACCTTCCTTACAGTTCTTGCCTACAGAGTCTGGTAAAGGTTTGTCAGTAAAATGTAAGCATTCTGAGGCAGCAGTTAAGTGCCAAACATCTTTCTGAATGCCACCTTTGCAGAAGGTCAAGATGTTGCTAACAAATCCTCCAGGATTCATGACATTACTCTTGTGCAACTGCCTTTTGTCAATTTTAATATACTAGTCCAAAATATACCCACTATTTCTAGACACCTTATGTTGTACTGGAAAAGTATTTATACAATCCATCACTTAGGAAAGGTGCCAATTTCTATCGCAGAATGGTTAGGACAAGAGATATTCATGGACGTTCTGCTGAGATGACTGGTTTGTTATGAGAAAGTCCCATTTTAATAACTAATCTGATATAAGGTTTTGAGTCTCCATTAACAGTACCATTAATTGGTCTAGGTCTCCGAACTGCTGTCTTTTCCTCAAATGACATGTTTAGACAGTCAGCATATTTATCGTGGGACCAACACAAAGGTAATTAGGCAATATAGCCAGAATAATTAAATCCAGTCACATGATTGGGAGTAATATGAGTGTCTGTAAATCCTCCCATCATGTTTGAGTCATTAGTAAATACTGGGATGGATTCTCCAGACCACACTGCTGGGTGTACTAGAGGTGGATCTGGAAAATATAGTCCAATAAGTTTCCCCCTGATTCTCTTTTACCTGATAGCTCAACAGAGCTATTATAGCAGCAAGCATCATCATTGGAGATTAACTTTTCCTTGCTGTTGAGTCATTCATGTAGCCTGCAGTTGTCAATTTCTTCAGGTCCTTCCATGAGATAAGCTTCCTCGTTCAGTTTCTTGGGGTCATAACTCTTCTCTTCTTTCAAGGTTTCTTCTTTTTGAGGGAAGGCTTCTTTGGGTCAATCTTCAGTCGTTTGAATCTTGGTTCTATGTCCTCCATGCCTGATGGCGTGTTTAGGTACCCAAATAGTATGAAAAGCACCTTCTGGGAAAATACAAGCATGACCTCTACCCCACGTAGTCACTGGATATGGTCCTTTCCATTGACCAGTCTGTAAGTCCTTCCACCAAACTCAGCCTAAAGGGCCTGTTGCTGTAGAAGACATGTGGCTTAGTTGCAGTGTGACCTTCTGAATCACAATATGGAAAATTTAAAACAAACAGCATGATTGAGATTATTTTGGGGAGTCATAGTCCTATCTCCCCCTTTTAGTTTTTGTAATTGTAGCTTAATAGATAAATGAGCTTGTTCTACAATGGCTTGACTTTGAGGGTTGTAAGGAATACCTGTTTTATGGTCAGTATAAACTCTTGGCAAAATTGTTGAAAGGAATAGCTTACATAAGCCGGTGCCTTATCAGTTTTAATCTGTAAAGGACATCCTTATACTGCAAAGGCAGCTAAACAATGAGAAATAACATGTTGAATATTTTCTTTTGCACCGGCTGTAGCAAAGCTAAATCTAGAGTAAGTATCTACAATTATATGTACATAACATTGTTTACCAAATTAATGAATGTGAGTTACATCCATATGCCATAATTGATTTGGTTTAATCCACGGGGATTTACCCCAGATGGTAAAGATGGAGTGTGTATAACACACTGGGGGTAGTGACGTACAATTTGATAAGCTTGTTCTCTGGTAATATTAAGTTTTTTATGTAAGCTAGAAGCATTTTGATGATGTAAAGAATGCGAAGCTTGTGCACAGTCATACAAAGATATTTGCTGACAAACAGCAACCAATTTATCAATCTTATCATTACTTCATGTTAGGGGCCCTGGAAGATTAGTGTGGGCCCATATATGACCTATAAAACATGGGTGCTTTCACATTTGTAGCGTTCTTTGTAGGGTATGAACAAATTGAATAACTCTTGTGATTATGTATATCCAGTAATTGAAGTTTCAATATTTTTCTTAATCCCTACTGCATATAAGCTGTCAGAATAAATATCAAAGGGCTCATTTGCAAAATGACTTAAAGCACAAATGAGAGCTTGTAGTTCTGCTTGTTGGGCAGAAGCATATGAGGTTTGTATTACCTCTATATGAACATGCCTATAAAAACCTGCTTTAGGGCTGGGGATGTGGCTCAAGTGGTAACACGCTTGCCTGGCATGCGCAGGGTGCTGGGTTCGATCCTCAGCACCACATAAAAATAAAATAAAGATGTTGTGTCGGGCTGGGGTTGTGGCTCAGAGGTACAGTGCTTGCCTAGCACATGCAAGGCCCTGGGTTCGATTCTCAGCACCACATAAAAAAATAAAATAACTAAAATAAAAAGTCTTGTGTTCAACTACAACTAAAAAATAAAATTAAAAAAGATGTTGTGTCCACTAAAAACTGAAAAATAAATATTAAAAAATTCTCTCTCTCTCTCTCTCTCTCTCCTTTCTCAAAAAAAATTTTTTTGGAAAAAAACCAAACAAACCTGCTTTACCTGAACTTGAGCCATCAGTGAATTCTATTAGTGCACCATTTATTGGTTGTGCACATATAATCCTTGGGAAAATAAATGGTGTTATTAATATAAATTGAATAATTTCATCATGAGGATAATGACTCTCTATCTGAACAGAAAAATCAGCAAAAGCTACTTGCCATAAATTAGAAGTTTGAAAGAGCCATTCATTTTTTTGAGCAAAAAAATGGAATGATTATAATATTAGGTTCTGATCCAAATAGCTGTAAAACTCTTGTTCTGCCCTTCATCACTATTGAGCAACAAAATCATGAAAAGGAGTTAATGACTTTTGAGGAGAGTGAGTTAAATGAATTCACTCAATAACTCCCACTGTTTGCCATATCACCGCTGTAGGAGCATGAGCAGTTGGAAATATCAACAAATATATAAGCTCTTGAGAATTAGTAAGCTGAGCATTTTTAATAGCAATTTCAACTTTCCTTAAAGCTGTTCTTGCCTCTGCTTTGAGCTGACGAGAAGAACTTGGAGAAGGATCTCCCTGTAATATCTGGAAGAAAGTTAGCTTTAAAGATGGCTTCAGCCAATTAATATCTCCTAATAATTTTTGAAAATCATTAAGAATGTTTAGCTCCTTGACTCTTATTTGTAAGTTTTGAGGATGGATTGTATGTCCTTCAATCATATAACCTAGATATTGAAAAGGAGATGTCCTTTGCACCTTCTGAGGTGCAATGCACAAATCCATTGCTGTGAGTGAAGTCTCTAAAAGGGCAAAAAAAATTTAAAAGTACCTCTGAATTAGCATGAGCTAAAAGTATGTCATCCATAAAATGAATAATATATGCATCAGGGAATTTTTCCCTCACAGGCATGATAGCCTGTGCCACAAAATTCTGACATAGGATAGGACTGTTACACATTCCCTGAGGCAGCACTTTCCAGCAATATCTTTTAACTAGTTCTTTAGAATTAATTGCTGGGACATTAAAGGCAAACTTTTTACAGTCATCTGGGCGCAAAGGTATAGAGAAAAAACAGTCTTTTAGATCTACTACTATCAAATTATAATCTAAAGGAATAGCTGTAGGAGAAGGAAGCCCAGATTGTGTTGCTCCCATGGGCTCTATAACACGGTTAATAGCTCTGAGATCTTGTAATAATCTCCAATTACTAGATTTTTTCTTAATTACAAAGATGGGTGTGTTCCAAAGGCTGAGCGTAGGCTCTAAATGACCAGCTTGAAGCTGTTCTTCAACTAACATATGAGCTATTTTAAGTTTTCCCATGTTAAGGGCCATTGACTAACTCATTAATTTTCTCTGCTGTTTTTTTTTTGTGTGTGTGTGTGTGGGGGGGATTGGAAAAAAGGTCAGGGCTCCTACCAAAAATTTTGGCTGAGTGCATTAATTAATCTCTGTCGAGGAGATTGGATCATAAGTAAGTATTCGTCCTGTAAGTTTCTCTCAGTTTCCCTAGGAGTAGATCCTTGAGTAAGTTCCTCAAATGACCTGATAGAATTTGAAGTTAGTAATAATACTCCCAAGCTGTTTAGAATACCTGTACCTCGTAGGTTCACTGGTAATGTGTCCAAAACATGAGGCTTAAAGAGTCCAGTGTTACCATCTCTGTCTTCCCAGTGAAAATAGATACTGGGCACTCTGGGCAGGTTGAGAGATCTGCCCTATGCCTTCTAAATTGGCTGGCACAGTATGTAAAGGCCCGTTTTGGGGCCAAAATCGGCGAGATAAAACAGATTTATCTGCCCCAGTATCTGTGATTCCTCGAAAATTTTTAAGATTGATTTTAAGTTCCAGTAGGGGGCGCTCCTGCCAGATTAATTGAGCCCAATATACTCAGTCCGGGGGACCTGGAAGTTGAGGTTTTAAGTGGGCTGTCCGCGGAACAACAGGGTAAAAGTACTAAATGTCTTTAGTAGAGAGCCGAATAGCATATTCTGATTTTACAGTGACTGTTAGCTCATCTCTAAAATCTGGATCAACAATTCCTGGTATTACTTGGATTCCCTCTTTAAAACTAATTTGTGCCAAAATTAGGCCTATAGTACCTGGGGGTAATGGCCCACAGATTCCAGTAGGAACTCGCTGTGGTCTCATTTGAGGTGTTAAATCTGTTACCATGGCTGGCCCGTACTGTCTGGGTGGAGCTGACTGGTAATAATGACCATCCGCCATGGTGGGTTGTGATGTTGTCAAAGCCTGCGACTCTAGCTCTTCCTCTGCACCGATTATTTGGTGGTCCTGGGGTAGGCCTATATTCCATTTTTTGTCCCTGAAGAAGGCGGAAGTGAAGTCAGAAATGGAGGCAGGTCACTGCCATATCTGTTCCCATTCCCCCTTGCCATGAAGCTATTTGTTCTGTAATGCCACTGGCGTGAACCAGGAAAGGTTTCTGCCCTGTTGTGTGCCAAATGCCCAGTCCTACCACAATTAAAACACTGCCCATGGGAATGGTGTCTCTGGGATTAGAGCTGAAGTACCTGCTTTAAAGTCAAGGTGAGTGTAAAACCTTGTAATTGTGTGGGACCAACATCTGCACAAAGGCGAATGAATTCTGAGACTGTCCCTTTTTTTTTTTTCAATGAGGTGAGAGGATGTCTTGACAACCTTTATTGGCCTTTTCAAATGCTAGCTGTTTAACTATGAATTGGAAGCATTTGAATCTCTGATTGACCTGTTAGCTGCCTGGTATAGGCACTACAAAATTGGAGAATTGTTCTTCCAGGCCCTGTTTTATCTGATTGAAAGCTAAACTCGTTTGATCTCGGGAAGAAATTTAAAGCCAAGCCTTTTTGGCACATGCAGTGATCTGATCACAAATGGCTAAATCATAATTTAATTGTCTCTCTAGGTCCGCGACCTGAACTTAAGGTTGCTCAAATGGCTAAATCATAATTTAACTGTCTCTCTAGGTCCATTATCATTTCTAAGGGAGCTTCAAGATTTTGTCTCTTGTTTCTTTGAGCCTGTTTGGTACAATATCAGTCCAGTGGGACCACCAGAAGAGATAATCACCCCCAGAAAGGCAAGCATTTGCCATTGAAATTCAATCATTTGGGAGTAAAGGCTCCTGGCATAACGAATTGAGTAGGCTTTGTAAAAATGGCGAGTTAGGGCCACAGGTACCGCAAGCATTTTTGAGTTTTTTTAGAGTCTTAAAGGGAACTACAGCCTGCACGTGGACATGCAGTTTTGTTCGTTAATCTGTTCAAAGACTGGAAAAAGATGAAAACCTGTAATGTCTTTCCCCACTTCCTGCGCTCTTCTAAGGCCACGTTGTAGTGGCGTAAGCATGGCAACCACCAGGTCAGAGTAATGATAGAACCTCGTTCTCCTGGAGGAGAGCATCTGAATTTGGATGGTGGATGCTGGCCCAGCTAAATGTAATTTAGCAAAGCCCTCCCCAGGTCTTCCTTACCTGTAGACTGAGTCCCCTCAGACTGTGACTCTTTTTCGTCTGTATATTCCTGTCTGTCTTGGTTCTCTCCATTTTGAATTTGCCTCCCAGAAATCCGATGGGGGGGGAAATTGTGCTCTATACGTGTAATAAGAATTGCAATGCATTCTGCTGTCGTGCATTTAAAAAAATAAAATCAGTTAAAAAATTCGATCTGGGCTAGTCTCTTCTCTGGAACACGCCCCTTGGCACTCCTCTAAAGCTGCTGACTCTTGTCTGGCTCAGCAGAGACTGAGCTTTTGATTTTAGATCTTGCCCTGATGCAGCTTGTCTGTGACTGGAGAGTTGGAGGCTAAGCGAAATTTGACTCTGTCCTCAATCCCAGTAGGAAAAGACAGAACCACTCCGAAGCAGCCTTGGGCTGTTTCTCCTGCTCCAGACTCGTAATTTCTCTCTGAAGCCATTTCAACAAGTCTTGGGGACCACTGGTCCTGATCTAGGTCATCAAAGAGACACATTTCTAATGCAGTCCACCTTTTGAACACTCTCTATTGTACTTTTAGACAGTTGGCAGAGAGACACCCTTTATATAGTTTTCTACCTAGTTTCTCCCAAGTACATAAATCTGGTACGACTTGTTGACCGTTTTCAGGAACTGGACTAGCTGGGTCCTTTTGATTTGCTTTCCTCTCCCATTGGTTATTGTCTCCAGAATTGTTAAATACATTTCTTTATCTGAAGTCATGGAACTGCCCATGATAATTCTTTAATGTCCTTGGCTCTAAAACTGTCTGCTTCCTCTGTGACCCTTCAAAAATTCAAGGTAAATTAAATTTATATAGCACGCTCTCTCTCAGTCATCCTGGAAATTCACCACCGAACGGTCCCTCATTCTGGTGCCATCTTCTGCCCCCGACCTGCATGGGCAGCTGAACTTAAGGTCGCTCATGTGAATTTCCTGGGACACCAAATAAAACACACACACTTTACCTTTAAATCAAGCTTCAGGACGGCTCCTCTGCTCTCGACCTCAAGCTCCCCAAATGAGAGAGGCTGGAAAGAGAGAGAGAGAGGGCACTTTCGGAAGTGAGCTTTTATTGGGGGGACCCTCATTCTTAGAAAGTTCCATCCAAAAAAGGTCAGGAGGGGCAGGGTCACAAGGACAGGTGAGTGTAATTTGACCCAAGGGGCTGCAGGACGGCACTCCTACACCCGAAGACACATCCTCTACCTCCAAGATGGGGGCACGTCCAGGTCACTACAAAAGTAGATGGACAGAGCCTCTCCACCCATGGGAAGGAGAATGCCAGTCATTCAGCGAGACAGCTTCCCACGCCCACTGCTTGAATCTCAGCCCAGGAGCAACAAGGAATATAACCTCCTCTAGCCTGACATCTTTTATTTCAGATCATGGTGATTTTTAATGCAGTTTGGAAATATTATTTTTTATTGGTTGTTCACAACATTACAAAGCTCTTGACATATCATATTTCATACATTAGATTGAAGTGGGTTATGAACTCCCAATTTTACCCCAAATGCAGATTGCAGAATCACGTCAGTTACACATCCACAATTTTACATAATGCCCTATTAGTAACTGTTGTATTCTGCTACCTTTCCTATCCCCTACTATCCCCCCTCCCCTTCCCTCACATCTTCTCTCTCTACCCCATCTACTGTAATTCATTTCTCTCCTTGTTTATTTTCCCATTCCCCTCACAACCTCTTATATGTAATTTTGTATAGCAATGAGGGTCTCCCTTCATTTCCATGCAATTTCCCTTTTCTCTCTCTTTCCCTCCCATCTCATGTCTCTGTTTAAAGTTAATCTTTTCTTCCTGCTCTTCCTCCCTACTCTGTTCATAGTTGCTCTCATTATATCAAAGAAGACATTTGGTATTTGTTTTTTAGGGATTGGCTAGCTTCACTAAGCATAATCTGCTCTAGTGCCATCCATTTCCCTGCAAATTCCATGATTTTGTCATTTTTTAGTGCTGCGTAATATTCCATGGTGTATAAATGCCACATTTTTTTTATCCATTCATCTATTGAAGGGCATCTGGGTTGGTTCCACAGTCTAGCTATTGTGAATTGTGCTGCTATGAACATCGATGTGGCAGTATCCCTGTAGCATGCTCTTTTAAGGTCTTCAGGGAATAGTCCGAGAAGGGCAATAGCAGGGTCAAATGGTGGTTCCATTCCCAGCTTTCCCAGGAATCTCCAAACTGCTTTCCAAATTGGCCGCACCGATTTGCAGTCCCACCAGCAATGTACAGTTGTACCCTTTTCTCCACATCCTCGCCAGCACTTGTTGTTGTTTGACTTTATAGTGGCTGCCAATCTTACTGGGGTGAGGTGGTATCTTAGGGTGGTTTTGATTTGCATTTCTCTGACTGCTAGAGATGGTGAGCATTTTTTCATGTAATTGTTGATTGATTGTATATCCTCCTCTGAGAAGTGTCTGTTCAGGTCCTTGGCCCATTTGTTGATTGGGTTATTTGTTACCTTATTGTCTAATTTTTTGAGTTCTTTGGATATTAGGGCTCTATCTGAAGTGTGAGGAGTAAAAATTTGTTCCTAGGATGTAGGCTCCCTATTTACCTCTCTTATTGTTTCTCTTGCTGAGAAAAAACTTTTTAGTTTAAGTAAGTCCCATTTGTTGATTCTTGTTATTAACTCTTGTGCTATGGGTGTCCTATTAAGGAATTTGGAGCCCGACCCCACAATATGTAGATCGGAGCCAACTTTTTCTTCTATCAGACACAGAGTCTCTGATTTGATATCAAGCTCCTTGATCCAAATGAGTTAACTTTTGTGCATGGCGAGAGAAAGGGATTCAGTTTCATTTTGTTGCATATGGATTTCCAGTTTTCCCAACACCATTTGTTGAAGATGCTATCCTTCCTCCATTGCATGCTTTTAGCCCCTTTATCAAATATAAGATAGTTGTAACTTTGTGGATTAGTCTCTGTGTCCTCTATTCTATACCATTGGTCCACCCACCTGTTTTGGTACCAGTACCATGCTGTTTTTGTCACTATTGCTCTGTAATATAGTTTGAAATCTGGTATCGCTATACCGCCTGATTCACACTTCCTGCTTATAATTGCTTTTGCTATTCTGGGTCTTTTATTTTTCCATATGAATTTCATGATTGCTTTATCTATTTCTACAAGAAATGCCATTGGGATTTTGATTGGCATTGCATTAAACCTATAGAGAACTTTTGGTAATATCGCCATTTTGATAATGTTAGTTCTGCCTATCCATGAACAGGGTATATTTTTCCATCTTCTAAGATCTTCTTCTACTTCTCTTTTTAGGGTTCTGTAGTTTTCATTGTATAAATCTTTCACCTCTTTTGTTAGGTTGATTCCCAAGTATTTTATTTTTTTTTTTGAGGATATTGTGAATGGAGTGTTTTTCCTCATTTCCGTTTCAGAAGTTTTGTCACTGATATACAGAAATGCCTTTGATTTATGCGTGTTGATTTTATATCCTGCCACTTTGCTGAATTCATTTATTAGTTCTAGTAGTTTTTTGTAGACCCTTTTGGGTCTTCTAGGTATAGAATCATGTCGTCCGCAAATATTGATAATTGAAGTTCTTCTTTTCCTATTTTTATGCCTTTAATTTCTTTCGTCTGCCTAATTGCTCTGGCCAGTATTTCGAGAACTATATTGAATAGAAGTGGTGATAGAGGGCATCCCTGTCTTGTTCCAGATTTTAGAGGGAATGCCTTCAACTTTTGTCCATTCAGAATAATGCTAGCCTGAGGCTTAGCATAGATAGCTTTTACAATGTCAAGGTAAGTTCCTGTTATCCCTAGTTTTTCTAATGTTTTGAACATAAAGGGATGCTGTACTTTGTCGAATGCTTTCTCTGTGTCTATCGAGATGATCATATGGTTCTTATCTTTAAGTCTATTGATGTGGTGAATAACATTTATTGATTTCCGTATATTGAACCATCCTTGCATCCCAGGGATGAATCCTACTTGATCATGGTGCACAATTTTTTTGATGTGTTTTTGTATTCGATTTGCCAGAATTTTATTGAGGATTTTTGCATCTAGGTTCATTAGAGATATTGGTCTGTAGTTTTCTTTCTTTGAGGTGTCTTTGTCTGGTTTCGGAATCAGGGTGATGTTGGCCTCATAGAATGAATTTGGAAGAGCTCCCTCTTTTTCTATTTCCTGAAATAACTTAAAAAGTATTGGTATTAATTCTTCTTTAAAGGTTTTGTAAAACTCCACTGTATACCCATCCGGTCCTGGGCTTTTCTTGGTTGGTAGTCTTTTGATTGCTTCTTCAATTTTATCCATTGATATTGGTCTGTTCAAATTGTGTGTATCCTCCTGACTCAGTCTGGGCAAATCATATGACTTAAGAAATTTATCGATGTCTTCACTATCTTCTATTTTATTGGAATATAGGTTTTCAAAATAATTTCTAATTGTCTTCTGTATTTCTGTACATCTGTTGTGATATTGCCTTTTTCATCCTGTATGTTAGTAATTTGAGTTCTCTCTCTTCTTCTCTTCGTTAGCATGGCTAAAGGTCTGTCGATCTTATTTATTTTTTCGAAGAACCAACTTTTAGTTTTGTTAATTTTTTCAATAGTTTCTTTTGTTTCAATTTCATTGATTTCCGCTCTGATTTTAATTATTTATTGCCTTCTGCTACATTTGCTGTTGTTTTGCTCTTCCTTTTCTAGGGCTTTGAGATGAAGTGTGAGCTCATTTATTTGTTGGTTTTTTCTTTTTTTGAGGAATGAACACCAGGCGATGAATTTCCCTCTTAAAACTGCTTTCATTGTGTCCCATAGATTCCGATATGTTGTGTCTGTATTTTCATTTATCTCTAAGAATTTTTTGATTTCCTCCTTTATGTCTTCTGTAACCCATTGATCATTCAGTAACATATTGTTCATTTTCCATGTGATGTAGGATTTTTCCTTCCTTCTTTTATCATTGATTTCCAGTTTCATTCCATTATGATCAGATAAAATGCATGGTATTATCTCCACTCCTTTATATTTACTGAGGGTTGCCCTATGGCATAATATATGGTCTATTTTTGAGAAGGATCCATGTGCTGCTGAGAAAAAAGTATATCCATGTGATGATGGTTGATATATTCTGTATATGTCAGTTAAGTCTAGGTTATTGATTGTGGTATTGAGTTCTATAGTTTCTTTATTTAACTTTTGTTTGGAGGATCTGTCCAATGGTGAGAGAGGTGTGTTGAAGTCACCCATAATTATTGTGTTGTGGTCTATTTGATTCTTGAACTTGAGGAGAATTTGTTTTATGAATGTCGCAGCACCATTATTTGGTGCATAAATATTGATAATTGTTATGTCTTGTTGGTGAATGGTTCCTTTTAACAGTATATAATGTCCTTCCTTATCCCTTTTGATTAACTTAGTCTTGAAGTTGATTTTATTCGATATGAGAATGGCCACGCCTGCTTGCTTACGAGGACCGTGTGTGTGGTATATTTTTTCCCATCCTTTCACCTTCAGCCTGTGTATGTCTTTTCCAATCAGATGTGTCTCCTGGAAGCAGCATATTGTTGGATTTGTTTTTTTAATCCATGATACCAGCCTATGTCTCTTTATTGGAGAGTTTAAGCCATTAACATTCAGAGTTACTATTGATATATGGTTTGTACTTCCAGCCATGTTTGATTATTTATCCTTTTTTAAAAAAATTTAGTTTGTTTCTCCATGATTATCTTTCCCCTTGCCCTCTGTCTTTACTGAGGCACTTCCCACTGATGGTTTTGGTTATTGTTTTTCATTTTTTCTTGTGTAGTGTTTTGCTCAAAATGCTTTGCAATGCTGGTTTTCTGGCTGCAAATTATTTTAACTTTTGTTTATCATGAAAGATTTTTATTTCGTTGTCATACCTGAAGCTTAATTTTGCTGGATACAGAATTCCTGGTTGGCATCCATTGTCTTTCAGTGTTTGAAATACATTGTTCCATGACCTTCTTGCTTTCAGTGTCTGTGATGAAAAATCCGTTGTTAACCTTATTGGTTTACCCCTGAATGTAATCTGCCTCTTTTCTCTTGTAGTTTTAATATTTTCTCTTTGTTCTGTATATTGGATATCTTCATAACAATGTGTCTTGGCGTTGGTCTACTGTGATTTTGTGTGCTCGGTGTCCTGTATGCATCTTCAATTTGTATATATGTTTCCTTTTATATTTCTGGAAAGTTTTCTGTAATTATTTCATTCAGCAGTTTACTCATTCCCTTGGTTTGAATCTCTGTACCTTCTTCTATCCCGATGACTCGTTAGTTTGGTTTTTTTATGTTATCCCATAACTCTTGGATGTTTTTCTCGTGATTTTTTACCAGCCTTTCTGAGTTGGCTAGACTCTTTTCAAGATGATATATTTTGTCTTCATTATCTGATGTTCTGGCTTCTACTTGCTCCACTCTGTTAGTGATACTCTCAATTGAGTTTTTAATTTGGTTTATCGTTTCCTTCATTTCTAGAATTATTGTTTGATTATTTTTTATAATCTCTATCTCCTGATAAAGATGCTTAACTTCTTCTTTTATCTGTTTATGTAATTCATTCTCAATGTGTTCTTTCGCTGCTTGAATTTGCTGTCTCGTATCCTCTTTAAGGTTCCATTCCATCTGTCTAAGGTGTTCCTTGAGTTCTTTATATGACCATTTTTCTGATGACTCTAGGTCCTCCTGAATATTTAGGCTGTCCTGCATTGTTTGTACTCCTTTTCTTCCTTGCTTTTTCAAGTTGCTCATGTTACTTCTTGTTCTGTTTGACTGCTGAGTTACTGTTTACTCCTATAAATTTATTTGATGCTGTAGCCGCAGGTTTCAATTAAGTTATCTCCTCCGCCGCAGTCTGGTGACGTCAGTTCTCTGCCATGGTGGTATCTCTTGCAAATGGCGACAGTTCGTTTCCCTTTGCCGGGTGACCAGTGCAACGGGTGGGTCCTTACTGTCTCTCTCAAGCCCCGTTTCAAACCTGTGGCCACTACCTATGAAGGCTTGGTTGGCATTTACCTCCGTAGGAACAGAAGGGCCGACCAGTTGTTTCAGCTGGATGGATTAGTGCTGAGTCACAGCTGTTTGTCTGCGGGAAGCAGGCGAAGGGAGCTTGAATTCAGCCGATCCGGGCTCAGTGTGTGTTCTGAGAGGCCCAGACAGTTTGCCCCATATCCACGTCAGTTCAGCATTGCCTAGTGATCCATTTTCTGGCTTTCAGGATGCTTAGTGTTCCCCATGTATATATTTTTTTCAGATCCAGTGTAGCACAGAAACCATTTTCTGGATTTCAGGATGCTTAGTGTTCCCCTTATATTTTTTTCAGCTCCAGTGTAGCACAGAAACCTTGAAATAACATAGCAGTCAGTCCCATTCTCTCGCTCCTTTACACTTGGCTTTCCTTAGTAATAAGGGTCGGATGCCAGGAAAGCTGATGCTGTTCACTTTGTCATCTCTCCTGTGTCTTAGTCAAGTTTCTTGTAATGGTGAGGAACAGAAATCCACTCAAAGTAGTAGGAGTTTTTCATAAGAATTGGTTGTATCCAAACTTCATGAAAAACTAGATCAAAGGCCTATGTCCAGCGAGGTAGGAATTAATTCTCTGAATATGGTGTTTTTCACCATGGCCATGAAACATCAAAATAAGCCTTCCACCTCCACATGCACATCGCACTGCCCAGAACCGACTTTGGCAAAACACACTGGCATTCATCCAATTTCAGAGGTTTCAGCCCATGGATGTTTGGCCTTGTTACTTTTAGGCTATGGCAGCATAATATATCATTGTGTCGGCACACTGCAGAGAAGATCTGTTCACCTCAAGATGGCTGGAAAGCAAAGACTGGAAATATTTTAAAGAGGATTTTTCTATGTAGGTTGATCAGGATATTTTTCTTTAGTTTTAGTGTTCTTATCTGATTTTTCACGTGGGGATTCTTGAAGGAGGTCTCAGGTGAAGCTTGGATTAGGTAGCTCTGGCTCGCCAAGGTGACAGCATTAGTTGTGGAACACCAATGGAATGTGGCATTATGTCCATGCTGCGGGGAGTTTGGTTTTAAGAGCCTATCACCATTTGCATGTGACTGCAGAAGCTTGAAACAGACTGGGGGTATGGGGGAAGAGCTTGTCCTAGAGGGGTCGTACCAACTACAGGAAATCAGAGAAAGGACAGATAAACATAGGCTGTCCTGCTAATAGTTGAGAGGTTGTTGAGAGGTTGTTTACCATCTAGGGGTGTTGGGTTCATTATCTTTATTCACCAAAGAATTGAAGAACAGGACACAGAGATAGCAAGCAAGCAGTAGGTTTATTGCAAAAGTGATGGTAACAGAGAGAGGAGGGCTCCGGAGCCCGGGGTACAGTGGGGGAGTTTTGACTTGTTCTTTTTATGGTCTCTGGAATATCCTCTTCTTTTTGTGGAGGAGGGTTACTAGGGATTGAACTCAGGGGCATTTGACCACTGAGCCACATCCCCAGCCCTATTTTATATTTGATTTAGAGACATGGTCTCATTGGGTTGCTAAACACCTTGCTTTTGCTGAGGCTGGCTTTGAATTCACAATCCTCCTGCCTCAGCTTCCTGAGCCACTGGGATTACAGGTGTGCACCACTGCTCCCAGCTTCTCCCTCTTCTTATCCCCTATCCAAGCTCTCCTCATTATTATTTATTGGTTCCCCCATGTCCATAAGTCTGTTTTAGTTTTTCTGTTGGATCTGCTGCTTAAGTGCACAAGTATAGAAGTGTCTGTCTGGGTCCCCCATTTTCATCATTTGGGAAGTTGACCTCCTGGGAAGACCCTCTGCATGCTCCTTTAGTCTGGCCCTGCCCCTGACTTTCTCACTCACCATCTTGCCCTGGCTGCCTGTGCCTTTCTACATCTCCCTCAAGGTCACCAGGACATAACTAGAAAATGACTTCTGGCTCCACTTAATTCTAAGAGCTCTAGAACATTTAAGACAAAAAATGAGCAGAATGTTTCATTTGTATATTCTACATGACAAAGTGCCAAGATGCCATATGGAGGGCTAGGGTAGACACAAAGATGACAGCATGGACAGAAAATATCTTTAGAGGAAGTTGTTTTCGTTTTTTTTTTTTAAGAGAGAGTAAGAGAGGAGAGAGAGTGAGAGAGAGATAATTTTTAATATTCATTTTTTAGTTCTCGGTGGACACAACATCTTTGTTGATATGTGGTGCTGAGGATCGAACCCGGGCCGCACGCATGCCAGGCGAGTGCGCTACCGCTTGAGCCACATCCCCAGCCCCAGGAAGTTGTTTTCAACCCTCTTGTGGACTAGAACATTCTCTTTGTCACAAATTCTAGGCAATGGAATGTTGGAACATTTGGGAATGTATAGAGCTAGTCATGTTGAATATTCTGTGTTTACAGTCAGAACATGAAAAACCAATGATTTCCATCACCATTTTTTTTTCAGGTGTGAGCCCTCGTTTATTACTTGTTTACAAGAACTGTACTTGGAATTGCACATTTGTATATGCTGCTGAACAGCCTCCGGAAACTCCAAGAAGAGTGCTCCCTAATCAATTCTATTTTGCTAATTGTTGTGGTGGTATGACTTGCAACCTTGGAGGACCTACCAACGTAGAAAGAGATTTTTTACCTCCACAGATAATTGAGGAGGACTTTGTAGAAGAGTCTGCATATTTGGGGAAACCAAAATTTTTCCTGAGCTTTGCTTCCATCATCGTCAGTAAGACACTGACTTGAGATGGCCTCTTGGAGGTCCATTCATCTTCCCCCGTTGCTCAGAATGCTGCTGTTCTCTCTTGGAGACGCTGATGTGTCAGGCCTCCCGTTGGCCCCTTCGTGCCTTGTTGTAAGAGCAAAATAAAGGAAAATGCTGTTGGTGGGGAACGTGCCTGAATGCTGGTTTCCCTGCAAGTCCTCAGGTTCCACAGTGAGGCTGCTGCTCTTTTCTGCCTCCCTGCAAATTCAGGAATTCCTCTGTGGTTTCATCAGGTGAGCTGCTTTTGTTCCTCTAGGCACTTCTTATGCTCTGTAACTTTAGTGAGATGTTACCACACACCATGCAACCCACCAATTCTGCGTAGAATTGAGGAATGTTTTGTACATTCACAGATTCACCAGTCATCACCACAGTCCAGTTTGGAACACTTATGTGACCTCAAAAATAAACACTGAAGCTGGGTGCAGTGGCACTCACCTGTAATCCCAGTAATTTGGAAGGCTGAGGCAGGAGGATTGCAAGTTAAAAGCCAGCCTCAGCAAAAGCAAGGCACTAACCAACTCAGTGAGACCCTGTCTCTAAATAAAATACAAAATAGGACTGGGGATGTGCCTCAGTGGTCGAGTGCTCCTGAGTTCAATACCTGGTTTCTCCTCCCCCACCAAAAAATAAATAAACCCCAGACCCCATTACCCACCCAGGCCACCACTGCTGCCTGTTTTCTCTCTATGGGTTTCCAATCCTGTCATGTGCTAGGAATGGAGTTATACGATGTGTGATTTTTTTGTCACTGACCTCTTCTCCTTAGCATAATGTTTTCAGGGTTCACCCATGTAGATGTGTTAGTTGTTTATTTTTATGCCCAAATCATGTTTAATTGGATGAATGCCACACATATTTTGTGAATTCCTTCATCAGCTGATGGACACTGGAGTTTTCGCACCTCTGAAAAGTGTAATGCTGCCATTAATGGCTGTGGTAGCTCTCTGGTGTGACTCGCCTTCAGGCTTCTGGATAGGCCTTGTTACCTTTTTGAATGTAGCCTTTATGTTGGGCATGAAGTGTCATCTCCTGGTTTCAATTTGCATTTCTCACATCACTAATGATATTGAGCATCTTTTCAGGTGCTTACTGTTCGTTGCCTGTCCTCAGGAGAGGAATTCTGTGTAAACCCTTTGCCATTTAACCACGTGATTCTCTTACACCTGCACTGTAGGAGTAGTTTCTCCATCCATCATAGTGATCCCTCACCAGGTATGTAATTTGCAAAGACTGCACCATTGTAGGTTGTCCTTTCAACTTACTGAATGTCCCCTGAAGCCCATATGCTTTCAAATTTTGTGAAGTGTATGTCATCTATTTTTTCTGTTGCTGCTCATATTCTTTGCCAAATGCAAGGCCATGAAGGATCACCTCTGTTTCCTTTTAAGGCCTTCAAAGTGCCCACTCACAGTTAGGGTTTTGGTCCATCATGAGTTAATTTTCATATATGCCTGAAGTAAGGTTCCCATGGAATTCTTTTCCATGTAGTTTTACAGTTGTTCTAATGGTATTTGTTGAAATCCTATTCTATTTCCATTGCCCCAATGTATGGTCTCGACACCTTTGTTCAAAGTTCATTGTCTGGAGACAAACAGTGGTTCCCTCTGGACTTCTGGTTCTGTCTGCACACCAGTCTCACAGCATCTTGATTATCATTGCCTTGTATGAAGTTTTGAAATCAGGAAATGTGAGTCTTCCTGCTTTGTTCTTTTTCAAGATTATGTTGGCAGTTAGGGGTCCCTTGAAATTCCATCTGCATTCTAGAACCAGCTTGCTGATTTCTAAAAAATCCTCCTGAGGTTCAGACAGGGGTTGTATTGAAACTGCAGAAAGACTGAAGCACTTTCCAGGAGGTGATACTGAACCTTCTGACCTGTGAACACAGATGTTGAAAGCTTCAATTTGCTTCAACAAGGAGAGCAAATTCCATAGTTCACATGGACCAAGTTTTGAACTTCCTTTGTTAAATTATTCCTTAATATTTGAGTCTCCTTGGTACTCTCATCAAAGGGAAGTGTGTTCTTGGTTTATTTGAGACCCCTCACTGCAGGCGTAGAGGAGTATAAATGTCTGGGAATGTACCCTGAAATCTTGCTGAGCACCTTCTTCAGATAGGCCCCTTCTCAGTGTTTTCATAGCATACTCTGTGTACAGGACCAGATGGTCTGTGAATAGAGACAGTGTTACTTCTTTTTGCTTCTGAATGACTATTGCTGCTTTTTCTTGCCTGCTTGCCCTGGCTGGAAGCCCTGGTGCACTGTGGAATAACAGATGGGAGCAGGTACCCATGCTCCTGATCTTGGAAGGAAGGAAGCCAGTCTTTCACCACAAAGGGTGAGGTTGGCTATGGACTTTGAGGTGCTTTATCTGGTTGAAGAAGTTCCCATCTATTTGTAGCATGAGATGGCCTTGGATTCATCCCATTCTGTATCTGTTTCTATTGAGATGGTCATGTGATTTTTGGTTTTTCATCTCCTGATAGCATAGATTATAATAATTGAATATTTGGTGTTAAACCAACCGTTTATTCCTGAGGTAAATCCCGCTTGTCCCTGGCATGTAATTCCTTTGATATATTGGATTCCATTTGCTGGAGTGGTCTTGTGTTTTATGGGAAGAAGCCAACAGAGAAGGCCAGACCTTGTAGCGTGGCAAATAGCACAGCAGGGAAAAGGCACGGGGCCAGGGGAGGACCTCCCCACCCTGGCCTGCTGTGGAGACAGAGCCTCCTGGGGGAAATTCTTCTAGCTGCTGCCCTTGAGGAGGAGCACGCATTCCCCACACTCTTCTCCAGTCAGTCTGTCACTGTCCTCCACAGCCTGACAGCACCTGTGCCCTGCCTCCTGGTTGCTGCCTTGGTTTATCAAGTGTCCTTCTTTGCCATTGACACGCCCCCTCTCATCCACGCTTGGGCTGCCCTCCTCACTTGGCACTGCCTTCTTTCCTAGCATGGCTTCAGACACCACAGCCTACCTGGCAGCGTTCCACCTTCCTTCAGTCTGTGATATTGCACGGCCTGTCTGGCCTTTGCAGCCTCCAGCAGAGTTAAAGAGAAAGCTGCAGTTGAGGGTCACCTGCAGCAAAATCACTGGTGGGGGCTGGATAAAATGGTTAAAATGCCAGATTTCCAGGATCCCCACTCTGGTCTTCCGTTGTGTCTCCTCTGGGTTGAGCCTAGTCTTGTGCATTTTTACCAACTCCCCATTCAGCATTCTTCCCCCACAGCTTCAGTAGCACTGGGGTGAAAGGTGGCCCACGGCAGTGCAGTTAAGGGCTGAGCATCTGTTAGATGCTTCCTGGCAGAGAGCCATGCACCTGAACTGGTGGAGGATAGGGGAAGGGGAAGGAGCTACTGGGAGGAGTTGCCAGGGCAGTGCTAGACCTGAGTGGAGCCTGGAGCAACAAAGGTTCAGAGGAGTGAAGGTGCCCTCTGTCCCTGCACAGGCCCCGCCACCTCCTGAGGCAGCCAGATCTAGTGAGGAGGGGTGCAGGCCACAGGCAGCAGCTGGTATCTGAACTGACAGCTGTTTGTGGTAGTGTGGAGTCACACATTTGCTGCTTCCAGAGACACTGAGGGTTACCCAAGTCACCATCTGGGAGACGGGCTAAGCCAAGTTCATGGTCCAGTGAGTCAGAGGTTGGAGAGGCACAAGGTGCTCTCCATGGGTCCAGAGAGTTCTTGCAGCGTGCTCTAAGGATGGCATGAAACAGCAGCACCCAAAAGTACATGACCCTGCAGCCCAGGGACATAATGTGAGTCCAGTCACGTGGTTGTACCCACACAGGGAACTGGAGCCATCAAGGCAGAGGCAGGTTCACAAAGAGCCATGGCCCTCTTCTATGGTGGTCCTGTTCACTGTTGAGTGGCTCTGACCACAGAACCTGCTGAAGACATCCCCCAGGTCCATGTGGGTCAGGGGCTTGACAAAAACTACTGAATCCTGGCCCTCCCCTGCCGACACCCACAGGGCCTTCCCCTTTGGCTCCAGAGCCTGCACCTGGGCTCCACCTGGACAGCCCACCCAGCCCACACCATCCCCAGTGCTGCAGGGCCTGCTCTCCCGACCTTCCTTGGGAAGCCTCCTCCCTCCAGACTCCCCTGGTGGCTGCCCGCAGATCCTGCTGAAATTCGCCTCCCCAGCAGACTCACCCCCTCAGCCCCAGGGGTCCTGTCTACAGGGATAAGCCAAGAACCAGGCAGGCATCAGATTCCCACCGTGTGTGCACTCCATGACAGGCTCTGCTGGGCATCCTAGATCCTGTGTGGTTCTGGGAGTGCCTCCTCTTGGGTCCACGAAGCCCTGAGTTCACGCAGCTGGCTGGGCCTCAGAATAAAGCAGAACCCCTGGCTCAGGGTCAACCTCAGGCACAGGGGCAGTTCAGCCCCTGCCTGCACCTGGTTGGGGTTCTGGGGGCAGGTCCGTCCTGCATGTGTGTGCCCAGAGCCCCACTCCGCAGGGCAGGCGGGAGCCACTGCTGAAGTCCTCTGCCCTGGCCGAGCTGGTCCCAGGGAGCTGGAGGAAAGATGAGAGGCAGTGCTGATGCAGGTGGGCTGTTCTCCTGGGGACTGTGGTTGGAATCCACAGGCAGCCATGTTTGTCGAGGCCTAACCCAAAGAGAACAGGAGAGCAGAGAGGCAGAGAGGAAGGCCTTGTCTTAGTCAGCTTTCCTGCTGCTGTGACTAAAGGACCCGACCAGAACAACCACAGGGGAGAAAAGTTTAACTGGGGGCTCGTAGTTTAGAGGTCTCACTCCATTGACAGCAGACTCCATTCCTCGGGGCTCGTGACAGAAGAGCGTGGCAGAGGGAAGCAGCTCACGATGATCAGGCGGCGCAGAGAGAGGTCTCCTCTTGCCAGGTACAAATACATAGCCCAAAGCCACGCCCCAGTACCCACCTCCAGCCACACCCTGACACTTCAATTTCCACTGAGTGAATCCCCAAAAGAGGGTTAATTCACGGGTTGGGTTAAGGCTGTCACAACCCAATCTTCTCCTCTGAACCCTCTTGCATTGTCTCACACGTGAGCTTTTGGGGGACCCCCACATCCAAACCACAGCAGGAATGGAGGAAGAAAAGAAAGCAAGCTGGGAAGTTGTGCAGAGGGGTTCTCCTGCTCATACCACAGCTTGCGCAAAGTGCTCATGAGCACAGATGACAAGTGGCTCACAAGGGTCGCTGCCAGAACCACAGCCTTGCACAAAGGCCGCCACAAAGCACTTCTGTGAGGACATCTGCCCAGAAACTTTCATCTTGGCTGATGCCACCTGCGTTGTTGGTCCTTGTGGACGAGGATGATTGCTTAAACATATCTTGCGCAATCCTTCCATTTTGCCTTTAAAACTTCCCCTTGCTTTGACCTCTCTGAAGATGCTCCAGATTTCCCGTGTCACCCACATTCCCATAGCAAAGCTCCGCCAGCCTCCAGTGCACATATGGATCTTTGAAGAACCGCGCTTGCAGGTTATTTTTGTTGACATCCCTGCTGTGCAGAGTGGATCCTCAAGCAAGAACAGCTTTGCAAGGAGCTGGTAACTGCTGGAACTGGGTGCGGTGCGGACCTCAAGCCTTCCGTGCCCTCCCTGTCTAGGACTCACCCCTTCCTGCCTCAGTGAGTCTTCTTTTGCCGTGGGGCCTCCTTTTTAGTAGGGGCTTCCACTGAGTGATCTGGGGTCTGTCTCACCTAAGGCCCCCATAAATAAGGACCTCACATCCCTCCTGGGCCAACAGGACACTTTTTCACAGGCCCTTTCTGTTGCAAGCATCAGTGTCTCTCTCTCTCTTCTTGAGTATGTTCACAGAACTTACCTTCTGTCTCTGTGGTCTCCATGTCTTTCTGATGTGCTCTCTTTTTGTTCTGTGTGGCAATTTAATGTTTCCTTTTATCTGCATGGCTAATCTAAGATTTTTATGAGCACTGTGATTCAGGCTTCATTCTAGTTTGCTTACGCACATTTGCAAATGATTTGGCTTTCATTCTTCTCCTGCGTGTTTCTTCGATTCTTCCAAGAGCCAAAGTGAAGATTCTGAACAAAAAGCTTTTGGGGTGGTCCCCACCCCATCTGAGAGACTCTTTCTCCAGAAATAAGACTGTTGTGAGAAGTTGGCCACAGGCAGGAAGGACGAGACCAGGACTCCTGCCAACCTCAAGAGAATCTCCCTGTGGTGAGGAGCAAGGCTTCTCTGCTCTTGAGAGACCAGGGGACGAGATCAGATCCCTAAATTCTACCAGAGGCCAGGAGAATCCCCTCGGGGGACTCCTGCTGGCTCCCTCATGGCCGTTCACAATTGCATTCTCAACTGCAGCCACACACTTAAACAGTCTGAACGGGACATTCAAGCGTTGGCAAGTCTCACTTGCTATCTCTGGGCTTTATCTTTTCTGCTCTGAATCTGGCTGACCCTTTTGCTAATATTAAGATACAATTTGGAAAGCCCATTGAAAAGCTTTCCTGATGGCATCCCATCCAAGATAAGAAAAAGTTTTTTGCTTTAGTTGTGGGCAAATTATGGCAGCTCCATGGTGACCGAGACCCCCAGG
This sequence comes from Spermophilus citellus, assembly GCF_964194105.1. Classification (NCBI taxonomy): domain Eukaryota; kingdom Metazoa; phylum Chordata; class Mammalia; order Rodentia; family Sciuridae; genus Spermophilus; species Spermophilus citellus. Next base: position 104,171,809 of record NC_138194.1, on the reverse strand, counting down.
ACTCATCTCTCTTAGAATCATAGGCTCAACTTCCCTGACTCAGGACGACTCAGACCCATGAAACAGTTGTACCTTTAATTTTTTTTTTTTAACCATGCTATGCCTTGGTCAAAATCTTGAGCTCAGAGCCATAATAAAAGATACCTGTGGCCGTGCAAGAATTTCCTTGTCTACCATGTGAGCTAGGAAGAGCCGCAAATTGCATATAATATTTTAAAACCTTTTAAATTTGTACTTAGTGTTCTTGGTGTAACCAGTGAGTTTGTTTTTCTCAGTTTAATGGTATGACCACAATTTTCAAATAAGAGGTAGGGAAACTCCTTCTGTCTCTATAGTCATGCATATTTATGATTACTATGAATATATATTTCATTTTATAAAGAGCTTTATTTAAATGGCTTAAAGAAAAAAGTTCATTAGGGCCTGGGGACATAGCTCAGTTGGTAGAGTGCCTGCCTCACATGCACAAGGCCCTGGGTTCAATCCCCCAGCACCAAAAATAATAATAATAATAATAATAATAATAATAATAATAATAATAATAATAAAAAATCATTGAAACCAGGTAATTTATCTGAAAATACATGTTAATTCATGCAAATGCCTTTGTTCTCTGTTCTAAGTAAATCTTTGATTAAAAGTTAGTTTTAAATTTGTTGGCAAAATGAAAATGGAGATGTCTTCAGCATTGGTAGCCTGTTTCCCCTGGCAGGCAGGGGTGTATTTCTTTCTGTAGATGCCGATGATCACAAAAGTCCCAAGTTCTACCCAGAGGGAATACACAGACTACAGCACAGTGCCAGGTCCTTTTCTTCCTATGTGGCAAACACAGCGATTTGACTCTAATGAAACAGAAATCAAGGTGAAGTGACAGCTGTGCTTACTGTCCCACCGCAGCATCCTGTCTCCCACTCCCAAGGAACTGGTGGTCTCAATCAGAGCCTTTGAACATCGGAGTGATTGTGGTGATGCAGTGGAGGGCCTCCCGGTGCCTACAAGCAGGGGGATAGAAAGGACAGGCAGCGCACCCACTGTGCAGGTGGATTTCCTCCTGTGTATAAGTATGTTCCTTTTCTTCACCACCAGGCCCCCTCTGTTTAGAGCCTCTCCTAAAGATTAGAGGTGGGCACAGGGGCCAGCTCCCCTCAGTTTCCTTCATCACCCTGTTTTTTAGAGTCCTTCCTATCTCACTGCAAGCTCCGACCCCACACTCACCTAAGGTGTGTTTTCAAAGCTAATAGAGGTATAACTGCTAAAAATAAATAAAGCAGGGAATGTGAGTGGGAAAATGAACATTTCATGCAATTTCAAGTTGTATGGTTATGTTAAAACGTTGGAGTCCTTCCTAAATAAGTTAAATTACTGAGACATCAATTGCTAAGTATAAATTCAAGTTGACATTAGTTTCTTAAATTCTGTGGAAAAGACGATATATATTTGGTACTACAAATAAATACATATGGTCCTCAAAAAGAAATTCCTCTTTGAGAAAGCACATGTTTGTAGAAGGTACCAAATATGTATTCTTCAATCATTAGTCTGTGGGAAACAGATCCAGATTGGTTTCTTCCTCTGTTTTTACTTGAAGCTATAATTACTGAAATTTAAAATTTCTAATTAATATGTATAATTCTACAAACAAAGAATACAAGAAGAGATTTAAGATGCATGCTTCACAAGAAAAACTGTAAGATAAACATACAAATATGTCTTTTCTTGGAAAAAAGTAATCTTCATCTAATTCAGAGGTTTTCATATGGGTTGTTTTCAAAATGTGAACTTAAGGAGGAAATAGAAACAGTGCAGCAAGGAACTAGTATGTAGCACACAGATATGCAAAGCTCCAGGAATGAGAATATATTTGGGGAAGGGAAAATTGAAAAAAAGAGTTGTGTTTATATGAAAAAGTTTTTGTTTTAGTCAAGTTTTTTGCCACTGTGAACAAAAGATCTAACAAGAACAATTTTAGAGGAGGAAAAGTTTATTTGGTGCTAACAGTTTCAGAGGTCTCAGTCCATGTACAGCCAGCTTCATTGCTGTGGGCTGAAGGTGAGTCAGAATATCATGACAGAAGAGTGTGGTGGAGGAAAGTAGCCCAGGACATGGCACCAGGAAGCAGAGCGCCACTCACCAGGGACAAAAGGTATACTCCAAAGGCACGTCCCCAATGGCCCACCTCCTCCAGAAACACTCCCCCTGCCTTCGTCACCACCCAGTCAGTCCCATCAGGGAATTAATGCATGGATTAGGTTAAGGATCTCATAGCCAATCATTCCACCTCAAGACCTTCTTGCTTTGTCTCACACAGGAGCTTTGGGGGGACACCTCACATCTAAACCATGACACATTTTATGTGGTAAAAATCACATCTTTCTCCTAAAGTAGAATGTGTGTACTGTCCAGAATGGAGAGAAGGAAATATAGGATAAAACTCAAGGTTGCAGTGTGTCACAGAGGCTCTGCTCAGGTCATAGGATGTGAAGGATACGTCTTGGGAAATAAAGCTTCAGTGTGATCCAGTTGGCTATAATTAGAAAACGTGTTGGTGAGTTTTTCTAAGAATTCAACATGAATACAGGGACCATGTCAGTGAGACAGCTGTGGGCATGCTTCCATCCATACCTGAGAAGCCAAGAAAAGGATAAAAGAGCTGCTGTTTCAGTGCAGTGACCTGGAGAGAGCACTGGAGTGCAGCAGGGTGTGTCAGAGATGCAAGGAGCTCAGAGACAAGGGTGGATCTTATCAAGAGGGAACACAGCTCTCAGCACCTACTGTCCCAGTAGAGACCAAGCCTGAACCAAGAGGGATTTCACACTGCAGGGAAGGGGTGAACAGAAGGTCCCTAGTCCCTAGTCATGACAGTGACACCAGGACTGTGTGCCCAGCAATCCCTGAGTTTGGTTTAAGGAGCAGCCAAGGAATCCACACTCTTGCATAATCTTGGAAAAAGGGCCTGATCCACATTGTTCCCTCCCTGACCTTCCTCCTGCTACAAACTACAGCCTATCAGTGCAGTCAGGTGACCCCATCCATTGTCCTGTGGCCCTGGGAAGCATTCCAATGGCCCTGGCCCAAGGTCCTATTGCCCTGGGAAGGATTCAGGTGGTCCTGCCCACCCTATGTGGACCTGAGAAGTGTTCAGTGGCTTTGCCCACCCTCTTGTGGGTGTATAGCATTCAGCTGCCCCTGTACTCATCCTGTGGCCCTAAGTACTAGCCCCGCAGCCCACTCTTCCTATTGTGATCCCAGAAGCTGACCTGGGGTTAGTAAAGGAATTGTGTGTGCTGCTCCATGGCCATACTTTTGATGACCTCCCCAAATGGGCCAATTCCTGAAAAGGAAAATTTTGCCCACATCTTACAAGAAGCCTATTACCTACACAGATTGTATCTATTACAGTGATTGAATCAATAATTATTAACTTTCCAGTACAAACAGCACTGGGCTCAGATGAACCCACTATGAGTTCTTCCCACCCTCATACAGAGAAATCCTATGGAAATTCCACAATCTCTTCCAGAACACTGAGGCAGAGGGTGCACTTCCTTGTGCATTCTGTGAAGCCAGCATTTCCCCAAGACCAGAACCAGAGATGTCACAAGGAAAGAATCAGAGAACAGTTTTTCTCATGAACATAGATGCACAAATACCAACAAATGGAGTCCAACAATGTAGAAAATGAAATATGTGCCATGACTGGGTGGATATATATCAGGCATGGAAAGCTGGTTCAGAGTCACAAATCAATTGACACGATTCACAAGTCAAAGTGGAAACTTCACATGATCATATCAATAGAGGCAAAACAGGAATGGGCCGCAATGCAACATCCACTCATGATAAAAACTGTCAGCAAGGAAAAGGACAGGGAGGTCTTCCTCGCGGGGTTAAAGAACACTAGGAGAATCCTAAGCAGCACTAGGGTAATGGCAACACAGGGGGAGACTTCCTGCTAAGATCAGAGACAAAGCAAGGAAGGCCTTTCCCACCACTCCTGTGCAGCACAGCTAATGTGACAAGAAAAGCAAAGAAGAACTTAGATTGGGAGGAAAGACAAGCAGATGCCGCTCACAGGTTATGTGATCATCCACACAGAGCATTTGAAAGAGTCAACAAAATACTGAAAATTAAAGGCAGTTATCCCAAAGCCCATAGTTTTTCTGGGTATCCGCAATTGAAAAATAGAATTGGAATTAAAAACACAATATTATATTCATTGGGGATCATAAAAATGAAATGCCTGGGCCTAAAAACAGAGTAGGCACAAGACCTGTATGAAGAAAATGAGCTCTGGTGAAGGGAGTCAAGCAGGCCCGGAGCGAGTGGAGAGGTGCTCCATGCTCAGGGAAGGAAGACGCCCGGGGGTTACCATGATGTCAGTCCTTCCCAACTTCATCTGTAGGCTCGAAGCAACCTCAGTCCAAACCTCTGAGCGTTGTTTTGTGGATATCAACTAACTGATTCCAAAGTTAATAATAATAAGAAAAACCCAGAATGGCCAGCACCGTAGGGAAAGAGAAGAACATCTGAGAGCCCACACACTTGTCATCAAGATGTACTGTTAAGCTGTAATAACCAAGGCAGCATGGTGTTCGAGAAAACCAGACTGATAGAGTCAACGAGTAGAGGAGGAAGCTCTCCCACAGACTCAGGCCTGGATGGAGAGTCGATCCTTGACAAAGCAGCAAAGACAATGCAGTGTGCACATCAGTGTGCTGGATGGAGTGGGCATCCTCACACCGCAAAGATACAGGGACCAAGACAGAGAACTTCCACCCCTCAGAAAACTTTATTCCACCTGTCGATCCAAATGTAAATGGCAAACAGGAAGCTCCTTGAACATGTCCCAGGGGAGAACCTGATGACTTTAAGTCTGGTGATGACTTCAGGCCAGCAGCAAAGGCATGCGCCATGAAGGAAAGGGTGGAGAGGCAGCACTGCCTCAAGGGAGAAGCTGCTGCTCTGCACAGGACCCGAGAGCGAAGGAGAGGTCATGTTAACCACAGGTACCTCCCACGAAGGGCTGTCTAAAAAAGCATGCAAAGAGTTCTCAGAACTCAGCCACAAGAAAAGGTCACGTCACAAAGTGGGCGAAAGATCTGAATGGACGTCTCATAAAAGGTGGTGTACAGATGGAAAATACACATAAGAAGCTCATCTTCACGTGTCATTAGAGAATAGCAAATTCAAGCAAAAAGATGACATTACACAGCTCAGAGAATGGCAAAATCCAAAAAAGTAACACCACCAAATGCTGGCAAAGCTGTGGAGCGAGGGGAGCTCTCATTCATTGCTGGTGAGAATGCAAAATGTCAAAGCACTTTGGAAGACAGAATCATACAGCCCAGCAATTTTGCCCTTTGGTATTTATGCATGTGAGTTGAAAGCAAAATTCCCACAAAAACCTGCTGGTGACTCTATTCATAATTAGCAAAACTTGTAAGAAGTGGAGATGTTCTATAGTAGGTGAATGGAGAAAGGGCAGCATATGCAGAAAATGGAATATTACTTAGTGCGCAAAAGAGATGGACCGCTGTGTGTGGTGGCTCATGCCTGTAATTCCAGCACATTGGGAAGCTGAGGCAGGAGGATCCTGAGTTCAAAGCCAACCTTAGCAACAGGGAGGCACTGAGCAACTCAGTGAGACCCTGTCTCTAAATAAAATACAGAATAGGACTGGGGATGTGACTCAGTGGTCAAGTGCCCCTGAGTTCAATCCCAAGTACCCCCCCCCAAAAAAATGGACTGCCAGGAAGACATGGAGTTAAATTTGAATTACTAAGTGAAGTAAGCTAAGCCAGGAAGGCAGCAAACTGTATGGTTGCAACTCTATGACATTCTGGAAGGAAACCCTGGGGGTAGGGGAGTAGAAAGGTCAGCGGTTACCAAGGATCAGTGGAGAAGAGGGGTGACCAAGCAGGACACAGAGGGTGTGAAGACAGCGCTTCCCCAAGATGCCCGGGTGGGCACTGCCAGTCTACCTTTGTCAACCAACAAGATGTACACCATGCCCAAATGTGAACAAACGGAGGCTTTCGAGTGACAGTGATGTCTCTCAGGGTGACCAAGTGTGACAGCAGATCTCTGGGGTGCAGAGTGTCTTGTCATGTGCAGGGGCAAGGGCTCTATGGGTCTCCTCTGTACTTTCTGTTTGAGTTTTTGGTGACTTAAAATTGCTCTAAAAAACCAGTTCTCCTGTTACAGGCTCCAACAGCACCGGAAGTGCTTCTACCTGCAGGCGCACTTCCTTAGGTCTGACTGCATGGTTAGAATATCCCTGGAACAGTGGTCCACCTCAAGCTTTTGAGTACAGCCCTTGCTGCTGTGCCACAGAGGCTTACTTTAAAGGGACATGTTTTCTTCTCCCTCTCCCAAATTAGCAAGTGAATTTCAACACTCCCCCCATCTGTCAAGGCATACCTGGAATGTAGCCCTTGAATCTCTTTTGAAACCCTCTGTTTCCCCCAGGGACAGGAGTCCCCCATGTTTCTTTTTTGCAATAAAACTTCTTTCCTTTTTTTCCAAACGATGTCCTCATTATTGGCACTGGAGACAAGGATCGAGTGTTTGGTAATAACTTTGCAGTATGAACTCCAAGGGACAGAGATGGTGTACATTATACCCACATCGTACCCAGTACTGTACTTATGCTCTGGCACATGGAATGCTTATTATTTCCTAAATCAGTGACAGCATGAATGAACAGGGTTTCTGAGTGATCCAGTTCTCTCTGTCATCTTATTCCTGTGGGAACTCTTGTGGCTGCACTAGGCATTCCTTACCACTGGAGCAAAAGCAGCACTTGGCATTCTAAGAGCTCTGGAGATGTGGAGAGAGGGAAACCTCAGGTAAGGGTGCTGTGCTGCCCCATTGGACCAGTGTAGACCCCATACAGTGTCTGGTCTGGAGACCTTCTGCTCCAGGAATGAAATAATTCCCAGAGAAGGAAAAAGACAGGTATGAGCCTATGTGGCACTAGCAAGCATTGTGAGTACATTGTTGGGATGCCTTCAGTATTCTTCCTGTGTCTCCAAAAAAAATAGCTAAAAGTTTCCATTTCTTTCACAATAAAATATTTTTAGATTTGACAAGAAAGAATCATAATGCTTTTATATGCTCTGCAGTTCTGAGGTTATTTTCATTACAGTCAATTAAAAAAAATAAGGTCTATTAAAAGAATCCAAGGACTTCTAATCTATTCATTAGATAAAGGATCCATCCATCTTGCTCCTTCAACCTGCAGAGGGAAGGGACAGGCCTCTGCTCCCACCTACTTTTAGCACCCAGTCAAGTCTCTAGCCCACTAGGAAGCCTTGCAGAGATGGGGACCAGGCACCAGGCCATCTCCTGCCTCCAACTTTGGTTGGGGACCCGGCTATGAGTGCCCCAGATCTCTCAGGCAGGTCCAGGGACAATTTGTTCCATGACGTGATCCTTGGCCACAGAGGGCCCCTGGGTGAGATAAAAAGGACTGGGCTGAACGGGGGTGGAGGGAGCATCACAATGGCTTTCAGGTCAAAGGCAGGTGTGTGGCTGGCAGGGTCCTGGCTGTGCCTGTGCAAGGTGAGAGCCCTGGGCACCAGTGCAGCTCTGGGTGCCAAGGCAGTGCTGCCCTTTGAAGCCATACCCCAGTGTGCAGGCAACAAGTGGCTGAGGGTGCTACAGATCTGGAAGGAGCGGGGCCAGGAGAACTTGCACCTGCAGATGCACCGGGCTTTCCAGGAGCTGGGACCCATTTTCAGGTAAAGCCCTGCCAAGCCCCTCGCTGAGGATGCCCAGCACCTCCTTCTCTGCTGGCTGCCCAGGCACTCGCCAGGCACACGGTGCTCCTGCTCCCTAGGAACATGGGTGGTCTTCGTCCTCCACAAGGCAGGAGGGGGCATGTGGGTTACCGTCCTGAGACTTTGCCAGTGGAGACAAGGACTCCTCCTGTGCACAAGGAAAGCTTGCCTCAGAGGAAGCTGAGAGGGGAAGAGGGCTTAGGCAGAAGGCTCGGGGACTTCCTGTGGGGCAGGCTCAAGTCCAGGAGAAGGGTGAGGTCTGACTGGTCTCCAGAGGGGCACCAGGAGAGGACGTGGGATCCAGCAGGGCTTTGTGCACGTTCCAAGGTATGAAGTGGGAAGAACACAGATAGTATCTGTGATGCTGCCTGAAGATGCTGAGAAGCTGCATCAGATGGAGAGCCTGCAGCCCTGGCGGAAGCCCCTGGAGCCCTGGTTGGTCTACAGAGAGCACCGTGGACAGAAGCCCCTGGGCGTATTCTTGCTGTGAGGCACCAATGGGTTGGGTTGGGAAGTGGAATTGACACTGGGCAGCCTGGAGAGGAGGCCAGACCAGCAGACCACAGGACACATGTCCTGGGCTCTGCGGGTGGGTGGACAGTGTCAGTAGTAAGCATGGATGGGTTCCTGTGATGGATGTCCTGGGCAGGGGAGCAGGCAGTGGGGGAGAAAGGCACATGGGGTCTGCACAGGCTAGACAAGGAACACTGAGCCCCTCCCTGAAGGGAGCTCCCTCGGCCCTAGGCCTTGGTCCATGTCCCCTCCTGCTGCTGGGTGGCTCTCCTTCCTGTGGGTCAGAAAACCAGCCCAGAGATGTGAAATCCCAGGACCAAAGCCGTGGGCAGCATGGGCCAGAATCTGAAGTCCACCAGGGCTGGCCCACCACCCAAAGGGCCCTTGTATCCTGGGTCAAGTCAGCCTTCACTTTGGGGAGACAGTGACGGGCAGGAGGTTGGGGATGTGCATGGTGGAGGTCCAAGGCAGCTTCCAGCTCAGCAGCAAGGCCCTGAGCTTCCAGCTCAGCAGCAAGGGGGTGGCTCCTTAATGAGCCCAGGGAAGCGGGGAGAAGATGGTGCTCAGGGTGGGTCAGCTGCAAAGAGGTTGCCATAAAGAGCAGGAAGTGCTGAGAAGAACCACAGGCTGAAGAGTCCCACACTCCGTGTCAGGAAGTGGATTTTCTGGGGAAGAGCAGGGCATATGCACGTGAGTCTGCTGGGCCGGGCCCTCCATGGAGGGCATCTGATGCAGAGGCCAGATGTGAAGGGCGGGTCTGGGGGAAAGGAGAGCCAGTGCCCCTGAAGGAAGTGGTGAACCTGTGTGTGTGTGTGTGTGTGTGTGTGTGTGCATGCACGTGCACATTAGGGTTATATGCAGCACTGTGCATACTCTTGGACATGAGTGTCTTCACACATGTGTTTGAGGTCTGTGTGGGCACAGGCGTTGGCGTGGCATGTACCCATGTTTCTCACCATCAGGAATGGGAGGCACTGCCCTAGGAGGAGAAAGGCGTGTGTGCCTGATTGTGGCTCAGGCTGCAAAGCCCTGCCCGCCACTGGCACCAGAAGCTCCCGGGGCCCCGTGTGCTTGGGATGTGGTGGGTGGATGTGGTGGGAGATTCAGTTTGGACTCTGCACTACAGAAGACAAGGACACTTCAGGGAGCAAGCAGGTGCCACTCTCCAAGCTCCATGGGGAAGGACATGGAGGAGAGGAGTCAGCCTGGCCTCTCCCACCTGAGGCATGGTGTGGGCCAGGCAGGCAAACTTGACCTCACGTCACCCCCCACCCTGGCAGAAAGCCTGGCCACCCAGGCAGGGCCCACGTGGACGCAGGGTGTGCCTGGCAGCTCCCAGGAATTAGCCCACAGGCCTCCCAGCACTCCAGGGCTACCTGCCCTCATCCCCATTTCAGACTTCCACGGCCATCGCCCAGCACAGGAAGGTCACTCAGAGAATAAGGTGAGGCCAGGACATGCAGCTGCCTCGCCCTCGGCCCGCCTTCATCCTTGGAACCACCGAGTCCCTTTGGGTTCCAGGAATATGGCAGACAGGTTGGGGACCTGTGGGATGCTTGGGGATGCCTCTCAAGCCCTTGCCTGCCCTACAGGAATGGAGCTGAATGGAGATTCAACCGGCTGCGGCTGAATCCAGTCGTGTTGTCAGGAAAGGCCGTGCAGAAGTTCATCCCCATGGTGGACGAGGTGGCAAAAGACTTCTCCGAGGCCCTGAAGAAGAAGGTGCTGCAGAATTCCCGGGGGAGCCTGACCCTGGATGCCCAGACCAGCATCTTCCACTACACCATCGAAGGTGTGGGGCTGGGGGAGCTCCTGGCCTCGAGGGTTCTGAGGTGGCCAGGATGGGTGGAGTGCTGCAGGACGCAGCTGAGGCTCAGGCCTGCCCTTGTTCAGGGCTGCCATCCTCTCTGCAGCCAGCAACTTCGCTCTTTTTGGAGAGCGGCTGGGCCTCTTTGGCCCACACCAGAACGCTGGCAGCCTGAAGTTCATTCATGCGCTGGAGGCCATGTTCCAGTCCACTGCTCAGCTCATGTTCCTGCCCAAGAGCCTGTCCCGCTGGATGAGCTCCCAGGTGTGGCAGGAACACTTTCAGGCCTGGGACTACATCTCTGAGTATGGTAAGGGCTGGACCAGGCAGGGCTGTGGGTCGGGGCAGGACAGTCATCCAGGTTTCCTCTTACCGCCACCCAGAGCCACACGGAGTCCACACAAAAGGGCCACGCCTTCCTCGGGGTCCTTGCAGAGTTGGTGGTGTGGCCAGGCTTAAGACAACACTGAGGAGCAGGGAGAGGAGGCGCTGGGTTGGTGGGTGGATTGACAGTGAAGCCCACCTTCCCAGCACTAAGGCCTGAGGCCTCTCCTCTCCCCGCAGCCAACAACTGCATCCAGAAGGTGCATCAGGAACTTGCACGCAGCTTCCCTCAGGACTACAGTGGCATTGTGGCTGACCTGATCTTCCAAGGGGACTTGTCACTAGATGCCATCAAGGCCAATACTATTGAACTCACAGCAGGGAGTGTGGACACGGTCAGGGCACCAGTGTACCTGGCATTGAGAGAGGATCACTTTGATTCCCCAGAAATTTCCTTTGATGCTGAATTGCCCACAACCCCTAATCGAGACCCTGCTTCTCTAAAGCTATATTGCTGTTAACTGAAGACAGTTCTCAGTGGGCTCCTGGGGGAGAAGTCTGGAATAAGTATTGAGGAACAGTGCAGATGACAGGAGGGATTTGGGGAGAGCCCTGGCATGCAGTGATCTACGGCTGGGAATTCAGCTATACTAGGTGAAACACAAGACACAGGGCTCCCATTAGAAAGGAGCATGTGAATCAGGCCTTTATCCAAGGCTAGACCAATCAGCCACAAGAACATTTGCTCCAAGTGGATTCCCATGTACCCTGCAGAGCACCAGGGTAGAGAATGGAATGAAGCCCTGGGGCCTAAGGAGAGTGCTTAATTCATTTCTGAGGCTCAGGACACTGTAGAGGTACCTTGGAAGGAGCCATTTTGGAGATTCAGAGCCTCAGATCTCCAACTGGGGCTGCAGATATGTTTGGAGTACCAGGAATGATCCAGGAGGAGGACCTGGCTGGGGTCTGAAGGCCTGCTCAGGGTGGGACAGTGAGGCTTGTCAGAGGGGTCTGAACACAGCCGGGCAGACAGCCATTGCAAGCAGATGGACAAGGGCTGCAGAGCACCTGTGACTCCTGGAGACGGTCACCCCTCAGGGCCATGGAGCAGGGTGTGAGAGCCAATCAGACCCTGAGGAGACAGCAGGAGGTGGCCTAGGTTGGGCCCCGAGAGGTCGTTCCCTCAGGACTCAGGGCAGGAGTCAGGGGGACATGGGTGTCTTGAGTTGTGGGGTGCCAGGGCTCTGTGCTGCTTGGGGCACGCCCTTCCCCTCCAGGGGAGGGTGTTCTCATGGAGGGGTGCCCTGGGGCTGGGGCGCATGGCCAGTGCCGTGGTCTGAGCCTTGCCCCCATGGCTCCTGCAGACAGCCTTCCCCTTGGTGATGACGCTCTTTGAGCTGGCTCGGAACCCCAATGTGCAGGAGGCCCTACGCCAGGAGAGCCTGGCAGCAGAGGCCAGCATCTCTGCAAACCCCCAGAGGGCCCCATCAGAGCTGCCCCTGCTGCGGGCTGCCCTCAAGGAGACCTTGCGGTAGGTGCTGGCTGGCCCTCCCCACCTGCCCTGGCCCCTCTGCTCACTGGAGGTGGGGGGCAGGCATGGGCAGCTCCTCAGCTCCTCCTGCTCTGCCCGAAGGGAGGGGTGCCCCTCTCCTCTGGGACTGCACTCCCAAGTCCCATGCACGACCGGCCATGTCCTCCTGGGCCTGGCTGCTCAGGCTGCTGGGGGCTCACTGAGCCTAGGAGGTGCAAGCACATCCTGTGAGCAGGGCTGCCGCACCCTTGGGGGTCCTGGGTGGGCAGCAGACAGAGGGAAGAAGAGGGAGCTGTCCCCCTGAGGCCCTGCCTGTTGGTGTCCTACCCCCAGGCTCTACCCAGTAGGAAGCATTTTGGAGCGAACCACCAGCTCAGATCTGGTGCTTCAGAACTACCACATCCCAGCTGGGGTGAGTGAGCCCCGAAGGCCACCCCAGCAGATGGCCCCTTCCCACATCCCCTCGCTAGGCAGCTGACACCTCCCTGCGCACCTGTCCGCAGACCTTGGTCCACATGTATCTGTACCCAATGGGCCGAAACCCCGCGCTGTTCCCTAATCCTGAGCGCTACATCCCCCAACGCTGGCTGGACAGCCAACTGCACTTCCACCATCTGGCCTTTGGCTTCGGGGTGCGCCAGTGTCTGGGCCGGCGCTTGGCAGAGGTGGAGATGCTGCTTCTGCTGCACCACGTGAGTGGGCCTGGGAGGGGCTCAGCAGAAGGGCGTCAGTGGTGCGTGGGGGTGAGCGGAACCAGGAGGGGCCAGCGGGTCATGGAGCGGGGTGAGCAGCCCCCAACCCTCACCACTTGCGTGTGTGCGTGATGGGGCGGGGCCTTCCCTGAGGGCGGGTCCTGCGCAGGCTCCTCTCCCTGCAGCGTGGTGGCTGCACTGAGCAGCTGGGCAGGAGGCTGGGTAGCACCTGGGCCTGCTGCCCAGGCCACAGGGAAGTCCCGCCTCTGTCCTAGGTGCTGAAATCCTTCCAGGTGGAGACACTAGTCCAGGAGGATGTGAAGCTGGTGTACCACTTCGTTTTGAGACCCGCCTCCTGTCCCCTCCTCACTTTTCGGCCTGTCAACTAGTCACATCTGCGCACTGAGGGTGCCAGCCTCACCACCAGCCTCCCTCTGCCCTGACCCCAGCCCACCTCTCTTCTGTCCCAAGGGCTCTGCTTCCTGGGCCCCAACATGGTCCAGCCAGCCCCTGGCCCAGTGGACTGGCCCAAGCTCCAGGGCAGGACAGGGCTTTCCGGGCTGTGCAGCAAAGCCAGGACGCACTGAGGAGGATCTTGGTGGCAAGTCCAGGCTTTGTTGCCAGCCTCACGGAGCAGTCTGCTGGTACATGTTCCGCAGCCCGCTTGGCAGCAGCTCCTACTCCTCCTGGCCATCTAGCAGCCCTTGAATCATCCCTCTGAGTATTGTCCATGCTTATGTTTTGCATCTATATGGCACATTCTAATTTATATCTGAAATTACACACACACACACACACACACACACACACACACACACACAGACAGCCAGAGTGAGAGAATGGGGAAAGAGAGAGAGAGCAAGCACAAACGAGCAATTTCACATTTCTACATCTTGAGACGGAAGTCATGTTTCTGCATTATGTTACTGGAGCATACACAGTGTAAGTTAGGGAAGAACATAAACATGAGTGAGGACTGTATGTAACCCACATGAATGGATGGAGATGGAGATCAGATTTGCAGACAGGAGTTCTTGCTGGTGACCTGGACAGGGTGAGAGAATGTCCCTCATGGTAAGGTGTCCTTTCTCTGGAGGCAAGGTATTGACTGCATTGGGGCAGGTACCTCCTGGGAAATGCTGCAAATGCCCTGACGTGATAGAGAATGGTGGCCTCTTCCCAAAGTTCCACGAGGGCTGGGAGTGGAGCAGACTGTGTTTTGCAGGGAATTAGGACTTTACCCTGATCTGGGCACTGCGGGCTGAGTTATATCCCCCTGAAGTTTTTGTGTTGCTCTCCTGAAGCCCAGGACTTTAGGACATGACTGTATTTAGAGACAATGCCTGGGTTGAGTTGATCAATGGGGTATGAGGCCATTTGGTTGATCCAATCCCAATGTGACAGAGGTCCTTAAAGGAGAGGAAAGGAGAGCACGAGCACCCAGAGCAGGCCCTATGTGCAGACACAGTGAGCAGGTGACCTTCCACAGTCATGGAGAAAAGCCCAAGAAAAATCCAACGTGCTACCACTCACCCCAGACTCCTCACATCCAGAATAGTGGAAAAATAAATTCCTGTTGTTTCAGTTCCCACCTTGCGGTACTTTGTTATGGTGATCAAAACAATCTAGGAGAACAGAGAAGCACAGGAAAACTTGGCAAACACAAGAGAACCCCTGATATCAACAGAGAAGGAAGAAGGGGCCTGTGCACTTTTGACCTGAGCTGCTGCTGTCCGTATCTGTAGGCCAGCCACTTCCTTTGGCCTCATCCTGTCTTTCTCTTGGCTCCTGGCTGCCAAGAGGTGAGGAGCTTCCTCTGCCACATCCTCCCATCATGATGTACTGTCTCACCACAGGCCCAAGGGCAAAGTCAACCTTTTCTCTTTTCAAGTTGAGGGTCACAGGTGTTTTGACCCCAGTAATGGAGAGCTGAGAACACACCGTCTGAGTCATGGTGTGTCCTCTGGCACGTGGAACTGTGTTCTTTCTGTTCAGTGGATTGAATTGGCATGGATCTCATGTTCACCGGTCACTGTCGTCTGACAAGCAGTGTGAGCTTGGAGCTCAGCCTCATCTGTAGGCCAGCCAGTTCCTTTGACCAACACATGGGCCGTTCGCCTTACGTGTTGCTCTATTGGTGACGCTAAGCCATGGGGTTCTTTGGGCCTCTGGATTTAGCACTTGTTAGATCCTCTGGATTCTTTTCACCCATGTTTTATGATTTGTTTTGATGAAGGATCAGAATCCAACACATCCTCTATTAAGTGAGCAGATGCCTGGACCACGGGGCAATGGATGATTAGTGGATACCAGGGGAGTCTGCACCTCTCACGTGTCTGCAAACCTTCACTGATGGAGGCAAGATCTACATTATTTAAAGATGGGAGAGTAAATGTTAAAGAGCTTTGTAGGTAATAATTCTTTTACATGTGGAGGGACATTAATGCCCTTTTTTTAAAATTTTTTTTATCAATAAATGTAGTATATTTGTACAATGAAATAGTAATTACCAAAAAGCAAGGAACTAATGATACATGCTGCGTCGTGAACCATGAAAAAATGCAAACTGAAAGAAATTAATCACAAAAGACTACATTGTACATAATTCCACCCATCTAAAATAACCAAATATAGAGACATAAAGTAGCTCACTAATTGCTTAGTGTTAGAAGTGTTGGGGGAAATGAACAGTGATGCTAATGGGTACAAGATTTCTCTTCAGGGTGAAGAAAAATTTCTAAAATGTATAGTGATTATAGATATGTTGATTCTGAATATACCAAAACCGTTGATTTGTATACTTTAAATATCTGAAGTGTCTGATTCTAGAATAATTATACAAGGCTAATGCCCTTTTTAGATGGAAGAAAGTATAGAGTGGTTTAAGTTGGTCTGAGGTGTGGGTCAGTCAAGTGGCCTTGAGCAAGGAGAGCCCAAGGCCTGGGACAGGTTAGAGACCCAGGTAGGGCGGGTTATGCTTTGGATGTGAGGTATTCCCCCAAAGCTCATGCATTAAACAGTGAAAGAATTTTCTGAGGTCAAGTGGTAGGGTTATGAGAGCCTTAGCGGATTCAGTGGGTCCTCCCACTGATGTGGACTAACTGGGTGGTAGCTGTAGGCAGACAGGGTTCCTATTCGCCATGTGCTATGCAGCATTCCTCTCCATGCCGTTTAGCCATACTGTTCTGCCTCACCCTGGGCCCAGAGCTATGGAGTCAGCATTCATGGACTGAGACCTGTGAAACTGTCACAGTGAAGAAAAAGTGGACTACAGAAATTGGTATAAGAACTGGGGTTTATTTTAGTCAGGTTTTTTTTTTCTGCTATGACTTAAATACTCAACCAGAACAACTGCAGAGGAGGAAAAGAATTTTTTAGGGGGTGCTCATGGTTTCAGAGGTCTCAATCCACAGACAGCAGGCTCCATCCCTCAGGGCTCAAGGTGAGGCTGAACATCATGGCAGAAGAGTGTGGATGTGGGAGACCAACCTTGCCCATGACTGGGTCACACTCCCCGACTGGGTGCTGAGGCGTTCAGTCACAGAAATGTGGCAGAGCTTTCTCCACCCTAATTGGGTTCAAGGGTCGGTGTCTCGTGCATGGCTGTGTCTTGCTACAGCCCCATGGGTGAAGCTACGCTCACCTGTTCCTTTGTAATATAACCCCTTGCCCTGTTTAGGCTAGAATCTTCCATGGAAGTGCCTTGTGTGTGTGTCCCCTTCTCTTACTGTGCCCTTGGGTGTGGCCTACCCAGGTGTCAGTCAACCTGCTGACAGCGGACTTCGTGAAGATAGACTCAGCCCCCTGAAACCTGACCCCTGGCCTCATTTGAATAGCTTCTCCTCAATAAAAGGGGTCAGCGTGTGCTCTCTCTCTCTCTCTCTCTCTTCCTGTGGACCCTTAAGGTCAGAGGAGCCGTCACAGTGACCCCAAACAAAAAGGTATTTGTGTCTCTTGGTTATTTCGTGCAGCCCAGTCAGCCCAGTTCAACTGGAGTAACCCCTGAGCCTTTTAGTCACAAACAAAAACCTGGCATGTGGCAGAGGGAAGAGGTTCACATGATGTTCAGAAAGCAGAGAGAGAAACTTCACATGCCAGATAGAAATATATACCCCAAAGTGATGCCCCCAATACCCCACCTCCATCAATTGCACACCCCACCTGCCATCAATTACCACTCAATTAACTTGATCAGGTGATTAATTCGCTAATTGTGTTAAGGCTTTGGCAACCCAATCATTTTTTGTCTGAACCTCTTGCATTGTCTCACACTTGAGCTTTTGGAGGACACCTCACATCCAAACCATAGTAGGGTTGTCAGTGTCTCAAGCTAACCATGTGGTTCAGATGCCTTTAGAACAGATTTGCCAAGCAAGGAACGTTGACAACTTTAGAGATGCAAGTTGGAAAATTTTTAAATTGGTGTAAATTAAACTTCATGGGTGATTCTGGTAGGAGCCCTGAAGGCTGGACTGCTAATAGCCCTGTGGACAGTAAAGACTGGGCTATAGGGTTTCAGAAGAGGAAGACTATTGGAAATTGAACTAGAGGGCATTCATGTTACGGCAAAGAAGTTGTCTACCTTCTTTCCATAGCCTAAGACTTTCTATGAAGCTGACCTTAAATGTGATGGAGTGATTCACCTGGCAGAGAAAATTTCAAGGCACAACAGTATTCAGGCAGTGACATTGGTATTGTAGGATGGTTTTTAGCCAAGTTCACAATGATAATCAGGAGCAGAAAGCAAAGCAGAAAGATGTGAAAATCTTGCAGTGTGGTCAGAGAAGTGCAAGTGAAACAGCTTAAGGAAACTGGTTTTTAAACGAATGACAACTATTAAAGAAATGCTGAATACTTTACCCCAGACTGGGAAAGATGACTTGAGGGCACCTCAGGAACTGGCAAGGTCACACCCATCTCAGGCTCAAGGGTATAAAAGTAAAAATGCCTTTGAGAAGAGACCAGAAAGGTACCCTGCTCGCACAGGTTGTTTCACTGTGCTCCATCACCCAGGCACTCAGAGGCTGCCTGGAGGCCCGGTGACTACTCAAGATGGTGTAGTCAACCACATGGTGCTGGTTCTGCAGGATTGCAAGATGCTAGAGTTAGGAGGTCCTAGAGGTTTTCACTGAAATTCCAATCAAAGGAAGGCCTAGGAGGCCAGGAAAAACACAACCCAACCGGAGTCCCTCCAGTGACCTCTGGGAAGGTGACCTATGAAGATGTGAGAAAGCAGCCCAGGTTTCAGGGCAGTCCCCTGAGACCTAGAGACGCAAGCACGGCTGGGGCTCGCTGCAACACTAAGCAGCAACAAGTCAGGAGAGAGGACGGGTGGGCTGCAACTGGAAGGCAGGGGGCGGAGCTACATGACCCCACACCCTGAGCCCCAGGTGCTGGACATGGAGCTCAAGAACCTGTGTTCTTGGCTGATTTCAGTCTTGCTTTGTCCCTTCCCTTCTTTCTATGCCCCTGTTTCTCCTTTGTGAAATAAACATGTGTACTCTGTGATAGTGTTACCGCTGTTGACCGGTGACGAGTCCTTGCTTCCCCGATGTTGAAGAATAACACCAAAGGAGCACGCTGAGGCAAGGTCAGAGTAGAAAGTAGAAGTTTATTAAAGGACAGCAGAAAAGACTTCTCCTGGAGGAAGAAGGGGACCCAAGAGGTGGAATCCAGTTGGCGGGCAAATGTGTTCCCCTTTTTATAGGTTTGGTGATGAAATGTAGGTTGGAGAGCCCGAGGGGTGGGACACAGGTGGACCAAAAGGACAGGGAGGACTTTTGGGATGGGCTATCTTTAAGTTTGCTGGGGGCTGTTTATTAACACTTCTTTGAGGTGGACTTTGGCCTAGGGCCTTTTCGGGACTTTGTCATCATTCCATGAATTGTCCTGTGTTTTCTCTGAGTCATTCCCAGCATGGCCTCCATTTTAGATTTCACTCGGTATTAGACCCGATTTAACTAACTACACTGACTACCTAACTTTAAATCTGGCTTCATTAGTGTATAGTGGATATGTGTAACCTACTTTCGATTTTTATAGGGGCAGACATGAAGGAATTTGCCTGGTGTCTCAGAAGTCACTTTAGACTTGGACTTTTGTGTAATGTTAAGATATGGGAACTCTTTGGGGTTTTTTAATATTAATTAATTAATTTATTTTAATTAGGCACATATGACAGCAGAATGCATTTTGACTCATTGTACACAATTGTAGCACATCTTTTCATTTCTCTGTGCACGACGCAGCGCCACACCATATGTGCAGTCATACCCGTACCTAGAGTAATAACATCCATCTCGCTCCACCATCTTCCCTGGAACTCTTGAAAATTAATTCAATGTACTTTTCTTTATGAGATGGGCATGAGCCTTTGGGGCCCACAGTTATGATTTAGATATGAGGTGTCCCCCACAAGCTCATTTGTTAGACAATGCAAGAAAGTTCAGAAGTGAAATGATTGAGTTATGAAAGCACAAACCTAATCAATGGATTGATTCACTGACATAAATTAACTGGGTGGTTGCTGTAGGCAGACTGGGTATGGCTGGAGGGAGTAGGTCACTGGGGTGTGCCTTTGGGTTTATGTTTGGTCCCTGGTGAGCACAGCTCTCTCTCTCTGCTTCCCAAAGTGATGTCACTAGCTGCTTTCTTCCTCTGCACTTTGCTGCCATGATGTTCTGCCTCCTCTCTGGCCTCCAACTATGGAGCCGGCTGCCTCTGGACTGAGACTTCTGAGTGCCTAATCGACTGTTCCTCCTTTAAAACTGTTCTTGTCGGATCTCTTGGTCACAGTGGCAAAAAAGCGGACTAAAACAGCTGGATTTGCTGGGGTGTGATTTGAGAAGTGGTTGTGTGAGGACAAGTTCCTTTCAGTTGAGTGCCTGCAGCTTCCACTGGGGACAGAACCATACTGCCAAGGTTCCCCCATGGGAGCCTAGCGTCAGGTGATGGAGGAGTTAGATGTGTGTCTTGCTTGCTGTCAGTCCTACTGGCAACTTACAAAGAACAAGGAGCGACAGGTGGGGCCTTTTACTACAGCCTTATAGACATGGAGTGCCATGCTGTTTGGCGTCACGAGATCCCCAGAGTTCCTTATGTTATGAGGACAACACTGGGCAATGTTGTGCAGAAGTGGGTAGATGGACTTGACATCAGAGTCGAGATGGCTGCAGAGGCTGACCAGATCGATTGGCCCTGGGGTCATGGCCTTATCCTGCCTGTGTGTGCCGCAGTCTGGCTGGGCACAAATCACGAGCCACTGAAGCAGGAACAAACTTTATTTTTGAGCTGCAAGAAAACACTTCACACACACGCTCCCAGGGAATTCTCCACGTGGCTCGTCCAGGAATCCCCAACCGGAAATATGTCTCCCGGAAATCCCTCCTCCTGCACTTTCCCAACCAATGGGAACTCTCGGGGAATCCCCGGGAATCCCCATGAGAACTCCAAAGCAGCCGCCCAGGCGGATAGTCATGCCTCGCCTGTCAACCAATACTGTTGGCAAAATGCCAGGGGCCATACAGACTCGGCCGTGGCTCTCAGCATGTGTGGCCATCCCACAGGCCAGGACGGCCATTGTGCTCCCCCTGCCAATCCCATGGGGCTGGCAGAGGGCCACCTCCTCCCACAGCATAGGCCCTGGCAAGACACAGAGCACAGGGAAGCTGCCCCGTCCTGCAGGTGGAATATTGGGAGGCAGTGTGTTTGGTTCCACCCTGTCCTAGACAGAGTGCCAGGCTGAGTCCATACCCATGATCCAAGCACACCTGGGCAGAGGGTTGCAGGCCCAGTGAGAACCTCTAATTCCAGGAGAGCCCAGCAGGCAGCCCCTTGTCAGGCTGTTTTGGGGGTGTCTTAGGCAGAGTGGAAGGGGCCACCTTGGGCGAGGCCTGGGAAGGTTGTGAGTGCAATAAAAGGCCTCCTATGGATCTCATCCTTGGGGAGGTGGCGAAGCCAAGGCGTATTATATTTACCCATCTCCCAGGCAAGAGTCACGGCCAGAGTGCAGAGAACCAGGTCAAGGTGCTCTGAGAGCAGGCTCAGCTAGGGTGGAAGACTGGCCTTGGGGGCAGTGTCTAGGGTTAGGGTGGAGCAGATGAAGAGTGTGAAAGGCCCCTGAACATCATCAAGGCCCAGCCAGGGAAGGTGAGCACAAGGGTCACGCCCCCCACCCCCGCCACTTGGCAGTGTGTGTGTGTGGGAATGAGGCACCAGGACAACATGAAGTCTACAATCTGATGTGCCAAGCCTCAGCAGTGAGGGCCTTGGGGCTCTGACCAGAGCGCCAGCTGACTTGACCCAGCGGGTCCAAGAGGCTTTCGTTGGAGTGGGCCCACATAGGGGAGGTGCTTGGTACGCAGCACCTGTGAGATTAAGCAAAATTTATCAAGAAGGAAAATGTTGGCTCAGAGCCCACACAGGACTAAGGAGCTGAGCTGTATGTCCTCCCCCACTGTGTCAAACATCCTTGGAGGCGAAGTCCTCAGAGTCCTGTGACCACAGGGGATCAGGAGAATGGCGTGGTGGCAGTCCTGTCTGCCAGGAGGCATGCTGCAGCAGAGCCGCGGCACCCAGGGGTGCCCTGACAAGGTGCATTGTGCCCCTGGGGAGATGAAGGAGCTCTTGCTGAGAGGGTGCTGAGACTGGCGCTGAGCACAGCACAAAGCCAAACGTACGGCCACCACGTGTTTCCTGGTTGCTGCTTGGGCAAGGTCAGTGATGCCAATGGCAGTGTTTCTCAGGGCCCTTGGTTTCTGGGGCCACAGCATTAAAGGTTGTCTGGGGGCCTCTGGTGGAGCGAGCAATGAGAAGGCCACTCTCTCCTCCCCACACTCTTGCCGCTTGCTTGGGTTGTTAACAGGAGATCTCTGTCATGAGGGTCCGAGCTTCAATTCTGGAAGGCCCTGCTGGACGTACCTCAAACTATCATATTAGCTGTTTTAACTAGGGGGTCACAAGTCCCCTGTGATGGTCATTGTGGCTGTCAGCTTGGAGGATTGAGTGATGCCTGGAAAATTGTAAAGCACACTTCTGGGTGCTTCTGAGACGGTGTCTCCAGAGATGATTGGCAAGTGGCTCCATCCACCAAGAAGGGGAGGTGGGTAAATGTTGTCTGATAGCCTGGGGGCCCTGTTGAACTCAGATTGGTGGGGGAAGATCCCCTGCCCCAGGCAAACTGGGTCCTTCCTGAGCGAGTACAGGTTTGCTACCTCACTGCCTAGGACGACACACCCCAGGCTCTGCAGCTCTGACTGTGGCCTCTTACCCGTGACTCTGCAGGGGCTTTCAGGCCTTCAGTCTCTGACTGGGGCTGTACCATTGGTCCCTCTTGTTCTGAGGCTCCAGCTCCTTGGACTGCTGCTGGTTCCCCAGCTGTGTGGCAGACAGACTGCAGGTGTGGGTTATCTAGCCTCTGGCCATGTTGTCAGTCTCATGAGTCCCTCCCACAATTCCGACACAGACTGTGCTTCTGTTCATCTGGAGCATGCTGACCAATATGAACCCCTTGGTGAGGCTCTGTGTAAGTGCTGAAGTCTTCATTGTGTCTACGTGATCACTCAGCTGGTCAGTGCCTCTGTGCCCAAGACAGGATGTGGAAGGCAAGCCCATAGGGTGGGAAAGGGAGACACGTCTACTTCCCTCTGTTTGATATTCGGTCACTTTCCTAGGGCTGGAGGAGGTGTGAAGTTTCCACTGAGTGGGATCCAGACTTAACTGTGACCTGAACTCTCACGTTCAGGCCATGAAGTTTTGCCAATGGGTAATTTTAGCAAATGGCTAAGTTCATTTAGAACCCAC
>NC_138194.1:104144360-104146860 GCF_964194105.1 Spermophilus citellus | reverse complement strand
ATCTGGTGCATGGGGAAGAGAGGGAGAAGGAAATGAAGCAGCACGACTCAGAGACCCCGCGCGCGTGGCTCCTGTGCACAGGCGGTGCTCCTCCCCTGCTCTTCTCTCTTCCTGGGTCTCCAGTATTTCTCTCCCTTGAGTTGTTCTGCCAGTAAGACCTGGATGGTCCTCTGGCTGCTCTGAGCAGTGACCACCCTTTCTGGGGAGTCGGAAGCCCCCTCTGAGGGACTGGGATGTGTCCAGAAGAGCAGCAGTGAGCTCTACTTTGTATCTGAGGCTGAGGTTTGAGTTTGGGACCTTCTCCTGCTCATGCAGGAGGTAGACTGGGCATCACATTGATTGAAGCGGAACCTCATCTCCCTCGGGGTGTGAGCCGAGCTGGACCAAATGCTTTTCTCCTTTCTCCTTTTTCATTGAAATCAGAGTCATTGTCTCCAGGGATGGGACTGGGCTGGGGTTTAAGTGAGACAGCAGCAAGGCCAGGCGCAGGCTCAGTGTTTAGACCAAGAGCAGCACAGGTGTGGCCAGTGGGGCCACAGTCCCCAAGGCCCATGCCCTCATGCAGAAGCTGGGCATGGCCAGCAACTCACTTTGTCCTCTGAAGGACACTCCCTGGACTGCATGGAGCAGGCTGCTGCACAGGAAGACAGCGCTCTGCCTGCCTGTCCCTGGTCAGTGC
Source organism: Spermophilus citellus (assembly GCF_964194105.1). Classification (NCBI taxonomy): domain Eukaryota; kingdom Metazoa; phylum Chordata; class Mammalia; order Rodentia; family Sciuridae; genus Spermophilus; species Spermophilus citellus. The sequence goes on along the minus strand of NC_138194.1, from coordinate 104,146,181 downwards.
CTGTTCACCTGACAGGCATGTCCAGGGCACTTGGAGGGAAGCCATGCCTTGTTCCCTTCACAGTGGCCTTTGGTGAACTAGTAACTAGTCAGTGTGAAAAGGGACTGCCCTGGGAGCTCCACCCTGTCCAGGCCCACAGCACAGCTCAGCCGTGGACTCTGACAGCCTAGCCGTGGCCTTCCACACTCAGGGCGCTCATCAGGAGGAAGGCACTGATGCCACTGAGTTCAGCCTGAGCTGTGGCTTTGCCTCAGTGTGAGGTCATGACACTTGGTGGCACCTGTCTGCTAGTGTTGGTCAGGAAGGCCAGACTCCCTGCTGTGCTGGTGGGGAGGCCTACCTGTCTCTCCCAACTGGCCTGTGGCACAGCTGGTCAAGACACAGATCGTGTCCTGCAGGCTCAGCGAGGCTGATGACTCGGGACCACTGCTCTCGGAAAGAGCTGGCTCCTTGGCAGTGAAGGGGCACAGGACACCGTGCAGAGCCAAGAAGAAAGCACGACGGGCCAGGGGAGAGGTGCAGGACATGTGGGCCAGAGCTGGCACCATGGGCTTCACGAGCGCCCAGGCGAAGCAGTCGGCAGGCTGGTCGGAGGGGGAGTGGCCCGCTCTGGGCCCAGCGTCTGGGGTGAGTTTTGTGGCCATGCTTAGTGGTCCAGAGGGTGAGAATCCCATGCAGGAGTGGTTGGGTGCTTCACATTAGATGGTTTCACACATACAAGGCCAGCCCCAGGCCGAACAATCCTTGGATCTGGCCCTTGAGAGGGCTGCCTCCCAAGGCCAGCAAGGTCCCAGAGGTCCCAGCGCCAGAATACTGTGAACACACATGAAAAGCAGTGCCACTCCCCAGCCTGCATGCCAGAGGCAAGGGCTCCATCAGCCCAGGGCACCCTCAGGCTTCCCTGTGATGTTGACCCCTTGGCTGCCATCCCTAACACCTGGCCCCCAACAGTTTGCTTCCCGGGCTCTTCGTGGTGGGCCGGGAAGGTGTGTCCAAACATGCACACAGCCACAGACCCAGAAAGCCCTGGAGCCGCCTGGGAACCACTGAGGGAGGGGAACGACAGGGAAGGGTGGGCAGGCAGGCCCTGTGCAGGATGTCCAGCCAGCCGGGGCTGATTGCGCCACCACCCCAAGGACGAAGCTTGGACTCAGCCTGCATCGTTCCGGCCAAGTTTTGGCTCTGAAGTCATGTCGCTCCTACCTAGGGCGCTGGGTTCACTGTCTCCGTTCAACCGAGATCTGAAGAAGAGGACACAGAAATGGCAAGCAAGCAGCAGTCTACTGCAAAGTGACAGAGATGGACTTGTAAGAAGAGAAGGCCTCAGGGCTGGGAGTCTGGTGGGAGAGTTTGGCCTGTTCTTTTATGGTCTCTGCGATTTTCCTCCTTTCCTTATCCCCTCCCTGTCCACTCCTCAGAAGACCCTCTCCATGCTCCCTTTGTTCTGGCCCTGTCCAGCCTCTTTGGCTGCCCACACCCTCCTCCATCTCCGTCAACATGGGGCTGAGTTATGTGATAGACAGTTTGGAGGAAAGGCCCTTTCCTGTCGGTGGTGACATTCACAGCCCAAGTCTTCCTGTGATGATGCAGGTGGTGACTAAAAATGAAAACTGGTCTTGTCTTTGCAGACACATCACACGCCATTCTCCTTGACCCCACTCTCCGTGGAAATGAGAATTTCATATGGATATAGACACTCAGTTAGAGATGTGCAGTGAAACTCTCCTCTATATATGGAATTTTAACTTACATTTACATTTTAACTTACATTTAACTGAAATAGTTGTGTGTGTGCGCATGCACACACTCCAAACACACACA